>NC_056748.1:242768572-242888572 GCF_019279795.1 Protopterus annectens
CACATTTCATTGCTTGGATGTCAAGAGGAGGTTTCACAACTTTTGAGTTGTCAATTATGTTATCCTACTGTATCTGAATTAGCTTTTTAATTCAAACATGCAGTATATTTCATCTTTTAATATTTACCAACTTTCCTTGCAGATAAAAGGTTCAGGTTCTTTTATTATAGACTAGCCCCAGGCTTAACAAATTTCATAAAATGGGGCCTTTATGTTTTGGCACCCGATATGGCTAAATCTTCATTAAAGACTTCAGTTTCATTATTGAAAGTAAAGTTTCATTTTCCTTTAATACACTTACCACATAAAACCAGAAGTTTATTTCATGCAGGTCATTATTTCTGGTAGCTTATATATCTAGAAGGTGTATTTCAGTGCTTTAGGCTTTAATGTATGGTAACAGGAAAAGAGGAAGGCCTAAGATAAAGTTTATGGATGTGGTGAGAGAGGACATGCAGGTGGTTGGTGTGACAGAGCAAGATACAGAGGACAGGAAGAAATGGAAACAGTTGATCTGCTGTGGCGACCCCTAACGGGAGCAGCCGAAAGAAGAAGGCTTTAATGTATTCAATGCATTGCACTTTGTTCTGAGAAGACAGGTTCTCATTATTCAGACCCTAGTTTGATGCTTATAGTTATTGATTCATTATTACTAAATAGACTGTTCTTATTTCCCTTTGTATTTTGAAAAAAGAAAATAGTTTCATAGCACAGATGTTCACTGCTAACTATGATTATTTTGTTAGGATATGATTAAACAAGTGAGAAAGTTTTATCACCCATTTGTTTCATGTCTTCTGTGGAAGGTAGGCAACCCATTTATTAAGCAGGCTCTAAGTATATGTCTGTTAAACTGCAGAATGCAAACAGCAGAGGCGCCAGGAAGATTTTAGCTTGTGTTAAAAGAGAATGCTCTATTCCGTTTTTCTATGTTCACAGGTACTCCTAAGTCTGGTTCACTTGGTACTGCTCCCTTGCTGAAGACAGAGTTCAGGTTTGTTCACCCACTCCACTAGTAAAACCCATTTGAGTTCATTTCTTTCCTTACTAGACACATTATTTAAGGGAAACAAATGGGAATAGAACAGCCTTAACTCTTTCTGTATCTAGTAGTATGGAAAAGTGAAGATGTTAAAAAGTGACCAAACTGACTGTTCTTGCCCCACTGCCTTTCACACCTCATTTGCAAACAGTGTTATTGTGGATGCCCAGACACTGAATATTGTTTGGCTTATGCCCAACTAGAAACTTAACCTATTGTGCTGGGGAGCAGATGCAAACCTCTGGACATCACGGATGCAGATATCCAGGAGCATCGCAGACACTTGTGATCATATAGGCAGCTGCATAAGAATATTCTGACTTGCAACAGAAAATTGCATCTTGTTCTTAATCTGAGCCAAAACTTTCTATTTCTGAGAAAGCCACATAAAAGACAAACAATGGGTGCAACTATACCGTTCACTAGATCAAAAGTTGTATAAATTAACAAAAATGGAAGGTCCTGATGACAGTATCCACGTTTAATAAATAAAGCCACCACGTATTGAGCACTTTCGTCCCAAACCACAATGGGGACTTCATTAGAATACATGAAATCATTCAAACCAAGGCTTTTTATACAGTCTAGGAATCCCAATTAGCCCCTGATTCACCACTGAGAATCCTCTTCCAATCATTCTGTCAACTCTCAAAATGCATAATTTAACCCTTTACATTTTGGTTAAAAGAAAGCATTTTAAAAACATTGTTTATGTTTTATTAAAGTAAGAAAATAACGAATATAAAATACCATTCTCCTGTATATCATTTTAATAAGGAATGAAACAATGTATATAAAATATATATGTATATGTGTATGTATATATATATATATATATATATATATATATATATATATATATTTTTCCTTTGCCTGTATTGTGTCCAACCGTAAGTTCCTTTACCTAAACTTTACAATCTATCTGCTTTCTCCTTTAGTATTGGTGTTACAGATATAGAGTCATTCAAACCTATGGGGAACATGGCAGCTAATCTAAGCTGCCACTGGAATTCTCTGTTACACAAAGATTTTCCAGTCCCCCCGTTTGGGTTTGAAACCAATTGTTCAACAATCCCGAAAGTAAATTTGGTAAACCTCTCACAAATAACAGAATGTTTAAACAACACATTAGTTTCTTTTTTGTTTTTAATCTCGTATATATGTTCATATATCCTACTTTTTAATGCCCGCTCAGTCTTCTCGATGTAGAATGCCCCACATCCTTCGCATCTTGCCAGATAAACTATCCTTGTTATACAACAGTTTCCCCTTTGAAAAGCAACCTTGCTTCCCAGCCTATTTCCTAAGGTAATTTCTTCATCCCTTATAATATAGCTGCATTGGCTGCAGCATCCACAAGTCCTAGTTCCCGTACCGTGCTTGACTTTTGCCCTATTTTCCAAAAACGGCTTCATGTTACTGCCAGTTTTGTTAATAAATATTGGTTCATTACCCATAACTTTACTTATTTCAGGGTCAACCTTGAAAATATTCCAGTTTTTCCTTAAAATGTCTTTGATTTCCCTGACATGAGGGTATACTGCATGATACATGCTCTCTCATAGTACTTAAACTCAGTATTTCTTGTGTTTAACTTACCATGGAAATCCACATCAAGAAGGAGTTTGTACCTGCCACCCCTTTCATTGTATACCCCTCAAATGATATCATCAACCATCACGACAGGGTACCCCCTCTCACAAAACATTACCCTTAATTTTACTAATTCTTCCCAAAGATCTTCCAAGTGGGAGGTTATACGGGCGAAGCGAATGGCATGCCCTTTAATCAAACTTTTCTTTTGGGTTGTTGGATGGCTGCTGGTGAAATATAAATAAGAATTGCAAAAAGTGTCCTTTCTGTAAATGTGTGATTTTAAACCCCTCCAGTGTATGAGAAATGGTAGTATCCAAATAGTGTATGAGAAATGGAGGTATCCAAATAGTGTATGAGAAATTGTAGTATCCAAATAATGTATCCTAGAGGAATCCCACTGGTATGTAAATTCCAAGAAATTAGTGGAATGATTTAAATATTCTATAAAAGGCACAATATCTTCCTGTCTCCCCTTCCACAAAATAAATGTATCATCCGGGAATCTTATATATAATTGGATATGTTTCCAGAATTTGCATTGAAACAGTTGTTTACATTCCCAACCTAATAACACAATATTAGCATAAATGGGGACACATGCTACCCCCATTGCTACCCCTCTAGATTGTTAGAAATATTGTCCTTCAAAATAGATGAAATTATTTTCCAAAACCATGGCCATTAATTCGCATGTTAAAGTGACTTCATCATGGCTCAAATTGGAACACAAAAATAAGGTTTCCTCAAAAAAACTGTAATCATTTGGTTTTAGGAATGCATGTAAATAAATCTTTTACATCTGTAGTTAAAAATATCAACTCCTTAGACCATAGCTCCAGTTTCAGTTGGGTCAAAAATTCTCAAGAATCTTTGACCAAATGTTGAGATCTTTCCACTACATGTTTTACAGTTTTGTCCACCATAATGGCTAAAGGATGAGTTTTAGATCCACTTGCCGAAACTATTGGTCTGAAAGAAGGTGTAAGAATACTTTTGTGTACCTTGGGTATCCCAAACATTATTGGTATTGTCAATTTACTACTTCTTCTCTTTCAGCTGTTCCCAATAGGGGTCGCCACAGCGGATCATTTGTTTCCATTTCTTCCTGTCCTCTGCATCTTGCTCTGTCACACCAATCACCTGCATTTCCTCTCTCATCACATCCATAAACCTTATATTAGGCCTTCCTCTTTTCCTCTTATTTGGCAGCTCCATCCTTGGCATCCTTTTCCAAATATACCCAGCATCCCTCCTCAGCACGTCCAAACTAACGCAATCTCAACTCTGACTTTGTCCCCAAATTGTCCAGCCTAAGCTGACCCTCTAATATACTGATTCCTAATCCTGTCCATCCTTGTCACATCCAGTGCAAATCTTAACATCTTTAACTCTGCCACTTCCAGCTCTGACTCCTGCCTTTTTGTCATTGCCACCGTTTCCAAACCGCACAGCATAGCTGGTCTCACTACCCTCTTGTAGACCTTCCCTTTCACTCTTACTGGTACCCGTCTGTCACAAATCACTCCTGACATTCTTCTCCACCCATTTCACCCTGCCTGTACTCTCTTTTTCACCTCTCTTCCACACTCACCATTACACTGAACTGTTGATCCCAAGTACTTAAACTCATCCACCTTCGCCAACTCTACTCCCTGCATCCTCACCATTCCTCTGTCCTCCCTCTCATTCACACACAAATATTCTGTCTTAGTCCTGCTGACCTTCATTCCTCTCCTCTCCTCTCTAGAGCATATCTCCACCTCTCCATGGTCTCCTCCACCTGATCCCTACTTTCACTACAGATCACAATGTCATCTGCAAACATCATAGTCCATGGGGCCTCCTGTCTGATCTCGTCTGTCAACCCATCAACATTGAAAATAAAAAAGGGCTCAGAGCTGATCCTTGATGTAATCCCACCTCCACCTTAAACGCATCTGTCACTCCCACTGCAGACCTCACCGCTGTCACACTACCCTTGTACATATCCTGTACCACTCTTACATACTTCTCTGCCACTCCTGACTTCCTCATACAATACCACAACTCCTCTCTAAGCACCCTATCATATGCTTTCTCCAAGTGCACCAAAACACAATGTAACTCCTCCTGACCTTCTCTATATTTCTACATCAACACTCTCAGAGCAAACATCACATCTGTAGTGCTCTTTCCCAGCATGAAACCATACTGCTGATTACTAATCATCACCTCCCTTCTTAACCTAGCTTCCACTACTCTTTCCCATAACTTCAAGCTGTGACTGATCAGTTTTATCCCTCTGTAGTTACTACAGCTATGCACATAATCCTTATTCTTAAAAATAGGTACCAAAACTCTTTTTCTCCACTCCTCAGGCATCCTCTGACTTTCCAAGATTTCATTAAATAATCTGGTTAAAAACTCCACTGCAATTTCTCCTAAGCACCTCCATGCTTCCACTGGTATGTCATCTGGACCAACAGCCTTTCCATTCTTTTTTCCTCTTCATAGCTGTCCTTACTTCCTCCTTGCTAATCTGCTTCACTTCCTGATTCACTAACCCCACATCTTCCAACCTTCTCTCTCTCTCTCATTCTCTTTATTCATCAGCCCCTCAAAGTACTTTTTCCATCTACTCAACACACTCTCCTCGCTTATGAGTATGTTTCCCTCACTATCCTTTATCACCCTTACCTGCTGCACATCTTTCCCAGCTTGGTCCCTCTGTCTAGCCAATCGATACAGGTCCTTTTCTCCCTCTTTGGTGTCCGACCTTTCATACAACTCTCCATATATCTTATCCTTAGCCTTTGCCACCTCTCTCTTTGCCATGCTCGTTATCTCCTTATACTCCTGTCTACTTTCTTCATCTCTCTGACAATCCCACTTCATCTTCTTCTTCGCCAGCCTCTTCCTCTGTATACTCTCCTGTAATTCCTCATTCCACCACCAGGTCTCCTTGTCCTCCTTCCTCTGTCCAGATGTCACACAAAGTACCTTTCTAGCTGTCTCCCTAACCATCTCTGCTGTCGTTACCCAGCTATTCAGTAACTCTTCACTGCCCACCGGTGCCTGTTTTAACTCTTTCCTGAACTCCACCTCACAATCACCCATTTTCAACTTCCACCATTTGATCCTTGGCACTGCTCTCACACTTGTCCTCCTCTTCCTGATCACCAATGTCATCCTATAGACCACCATTCTATGCTGCTGAACTACACTTTGCCCTGTCACCACTTTACAGTCTCCAATCTTCTTCAGACTGGCCCTCCTGCATAGGATATAATCCACCTGCATGCATCTTCCTCCACTCTTGTACGTCACCCTATGCTCCTCCCTCTTCTTAAAATACGTATTCACCACAGCCATGTCCATCCTTTTCACAAAATCCACTACCATCTGACCTTCTGCATTCCTCTCCTTAACACCATACCTGCCCATCACTTCATCATCCCCTCTATTCCCTTCACCAACATGCCCATTGAAATCCGCTCCAATCATCAGTCTTTCACCCTTGGGTACACTCACCACCACTTCATCCATCTCACTCCAAAATTTCTCTTTCTCATCCATCGCACACCCAACTTGCGGAGCGTATGCACTCACAACATTCATCATTACACCATCAATTTCCATCTTCATAAACATCACTCTATCGACACTCTTTTCACCTCCAAAACACTCTTGGCATACTTTTCTTTCAGGATAACCCCTACCCCATTTCTCCTCCCATCCACACCATGATCAAACAATTTGAACCCGCCTCCTATACATATGGCCTTACTCCCCTTCCATCTGGTCTCTTGCACACGCAATATATTAACCTTCCTTCTCTCCATAATATCAGCTAGCTCTCTCCCTATACCAGTCATACTGCCAACATTCAAAGTTCCTACCCTCACTACTACACTCCTAACCTTCCTCCTCTCTTTCTGCTTTCGGGCATGCATTCCTCCACTTCTTCTCCTTTGGCCAACAGTAGCCCAATTTCCACCAGCACTCTGTTGGCTAACAGTACTGGTGGTGGTCGTTGTTAACCCGGGCCTCAACTGATCTGGTATGGAAATCTGTATTGTCCGCATATGTTATTTGGAGGAGGTTTTACACCAGATGCCCTTCCTGACATAATCCTCCCCATTTATCCGGGCTTGGGACCAGCACGAAGAAATTTATTTTATTTTTATTTATTTTACATTTGTTTACCGGGCTAGTCCAACTGGATATATGTCCATTTTCAGTGGAGGCCCGGGGAGAAAAGCTCCACTACAAACTACTAAACAATTTCAAGATATACATCAATAAATAGAGGGAAAAAAAAAAAAAAAAGACATATGCAATACCTTTGAAACAGGTTGAATTAAATTTTGAGTAAAGTGAAAAAAAAAAAAAATGTAATTTACCGTTTACTAAAAATTCATAGGTATCTAAATGTATCCACTGGTTAAGAACGTATTCTTCTAAGTAAGAATCTGTTCTACTATAAAAAATATTTATTTGATTTTTAGAAACCTGGATGTAACTATTAACATCAAGTAAAATATTGTTCATCTCATTGAGATGGTCCTCAGTGTGGAAGAGAACCATATCACCCCGCCCCCTTATCCGGGGTCATAATGCGTAAGATGCAATAGCAGGGAACTTTCTTCCTTAGTTAAATTGTTGTAAGACTGTTTGTTCTCAATCCAAGAATTATACACATCTTCCATTACTATTTTTTGTAAACCCCATCAAAGGATGTAAATGATATACAAGGGAATTGTATTTTATAGTCATTATTTTTGTACTTTAATAAAACATGAACAATGTTTTTAAAATGATTTTTTTAACCAAAATGTAAAAGGTTAAATTGTGCATTTTGAGAGTTGACTGATTGATTGATTGATTCATTGATTGACTGATTGGAAGGGGATTCTCACTGGTGAATCAGGGGCTAATTGGGATTCCTAAATTGTATAAAAAGCCCTGGTTTGAATGCTTTTATGTATTTGATGAAATCCCCATTGTGGTTTGGTATGAAAGCTCTCAATACGTGGTGGTTTTATTTATTAAACGTGGCTATTGTCATCAGGACTCTGTTTTTGTTAAACCCACATAAAAAAGGTCACTTGAGAATAGCAGTGGACACAACTTTTTTTTCAGTACTTGCCTAAATATATATATATATATATATATGTGTGTGTGTGTGTGTGTAAATATATATATATATATATATATATATATATATATATATATACACACACACACACACACACACAGTAGTAGCATGCTTCATTGACTGCCTAATTGGTAGCAGCCACTGACTGGTTGAGCGGTTCCTTAACAACACAAAGTATGTGTGAGCATGTCAGAGGACTGTAATCATTCATATTTCATTACTTTAATTTTTGTTTAAATTAAACCAACTTTATAATAAAGAAAGTGAACCCAAACAAAAATGGAGATTAAACTACATTTTTTTCTTTTAGTTTATTATGGAAATAAACTAGTTGGATGCAGTGTACTTCACAGATGCCGAAATCTCATTAAAAATTAAATCATAGACAATTGTGAATGTGGGAATACACAAACTCAAAAGCTTGTGAACTGGTCTGAATACCGTTTTCAGCCACAACCCAAGTCATTCTGGCAATAATACAATACAAAACTGGGCAAGATGGTAATAATACCATCCTATTTAGAAACGTTTCTGAAAAAGCAGATGAGTATGCCTTCTTACACCTATCCATCCATTCATCCAATGAACATTTCCATAAATTAATTTGAAGTATCGTGAAGTCTGCAAGCATGTCTCTGAACAACAGCCCTGAAAACACACAGTACCAGTTCAAATAAGTAAAGAATTAGATTGTGTTGCAGTGAATGGTATGAACTTTACATGCCCCTTTAAGAATCCTCAAAAACCAAAGAAATGTGTATAGTATTTTCTGCATTTTCGCCATGTTTGCAGTAATATTTTTTAAAAATAGTGGGATACTCTTGCGGGGTACAGTGTAATGTGTTCTAAGTAGTTCACAGCCTGTTAGCAACACTTCAAACCACAGGTCTGCAAACAGAGTGACAGCACCTGAAAAGTATAAATAAAATAATCAACCATTGTAAAAATAATATGCATAGCAGGTATTAAAATTCAAAATCCTCACCTTTTGTATTCCCTTGCCTTGTCTTCTCCGCTGTCCTTCTTTTTAGTGAATTCCCCTAAATTGATAGTTGCAAAAGTGACAGTAGATGGCTTTAGTTGTAAGTATTGCAGTAATGAGCCACTTTTTAATTTCCATGGATCACTGCACTGTGACTGGCAACAGGACATAGTTTCTGTGGTGGATGGAACGCAGACCATTCTGTGAAGAGGAGAATGTAGCAATGCACCCATATGTGTTTTGCATGAAGGGATAATCCAGTTCTCTCACTTTAGCCTTTGTATGGGACACCAGGATTGCACTCACTTGTCACATTTTGCCCAAACCGTTTATACCATTACAGTATGTAGTTAGCATAACATGGAAGTATAATGTAACTTACAGGGTGAACTTGTGCAGGTACTTGCTTCTGCAAGCACCCATTCACTGAATTGTGAATAAAGTTTAGTGGAAAGGCAGGACAGTTTTTCCCCAACAGTGTTTCATATTACTCTTTGGCAGCTTAGTTGTCCTAAGCCCTCTATCCATCTGGGCTAAAAATGTCAGGTAGAAGGTTTGTGGAGGGGGTGAGAGCCTGGGAGCTGTTCCTTTGCTTACAGAGATTTGACTTGAGGAATCACAAGGAGGCCGTATCCTCTGCACATTATGCTTCTATTAATGGTTAGGTGTAAGCCATGTGCATCCTTGCATCCCCCAAATGGAAGGTACTGCAATCAAAGTCTCATCTGTTCACCTAATGTGACTACTGTTTGTAGCCCCCAACCTCCATTGGAATGACAGGAAAGGCCTACATGTGTCAGAAAGTCTTCCTCATCCTTACCTCTGAAGAGAGAAGGGCAGACAGAGCTTCATCATTCTTCTCCCCGCTGTTTCCTGTAAATGCCCAAGCTACAAACTAAACTAGGGTCATCCAGGTTGTAGTCAGGGCTTTGTCAGTCTACACAACTGGAGCTAGATAGTTTGGGGTATTTGTGAAGAACTCTGCATCTGAACATATGTATACATCCATCCATCCATCTACAACCCTTTTCCCATTTTTGCACATGGGGTGAGGGGGTCACTTCAACAGTGACAGTCACCTAAAGCCAAGGTTCACACTGCCAGATATGATGTGTGTGTGTATATTTTATATATATATATATATATATATATATATATATATATATATATATATATAAAATCTTTTTTTAAGTAACATATATAACATTTTCAATAAAAAAGCAGCTGAAAGTTATGCTACCCATGAAGAATACTGGACCTCATACAGATATGCAATGTTTCTTACAGACTCAGTGAAACTTATGAGTTATTATTTTTCCTCAAAATGCATTTACACTAGGTCCAATATCAATTCCAATCACAAAAGAAAAGAAGCAACCCATAGTTATTTAGAACACTTACCATTCCACCTAAAATTGCCAAAATCCAAAATTCAGTTCTATAAAAGCATGTTTTCAGCAACTTGCAGTCAATAAAATAACAAATATAAAAAACTGTTATAACCTTTACTTAACAGGCAAAATAGCTCTCCTGCAAATGTCGTCAAGATTCATATGTCGAAGTTCTAGTTTGTCTGTTAAATGACATTCCTAACAGTTTGTTTATTTTATTGACTACTGAAAATTTGCCAAAAATACGTAATTCCCTTGCAGGCAACCCACACCGCTGTCATCAGAAGCTAAGGGTGAGGAAGAAGCCTGTGGTTTAACTTTTGCTGATCAGATGGTCATCTGTAGGTCATGATGTAGATAGAAATGATTTGCACTTCTTATCCTTGGGATCTCTTACAGAGAAAATGCCTTTCTGCTAATTTGGTTAATTTAATGAAAGACATTTTTATGTGTTCTATGATATACCATCACTCATCTCTGATCTACTTCAACTCACTCTGCTAATGGATATATCAAAGTAATCTAACCATAAATGAGGAAAAAATAGTAATATCCCACAAGCAGTACTGGGGTGCAAACATGCAACAATATTCCATAATCACTCGCTGATCATCTAGACCCATAGAAAATGTACAGTCATGGAAATACTTTATAGAGTCAGTTGACTAAAATCTAAGTTTCTAAGACCACATCAGTGTTACAGTTAAGGACCTCCATAGAAAAGAGTAGCATTCTGTGGAATAGCTAATAATCTACCGGAGTTAAGAAAAATTGCCAGATCATTATTACTGACTAGACTTTTGTATGGGACTTTTTCACTTAAATCTGAAGTATATCAGTAGCTACCACCATGAATTCAACCAGTGGTAAAACTGCAGATTTTTCACCCAGCTGAAGAACAAAACATTTCTTGTTTCACCTTTCTAAAGTAATTAGACCAGATTTTTAGAAAACAAGCTAAACTGTATGCAAGGGACACTGGTATGCACACTATTATACAGGGAGCTATGGCTAGTACTGGGTGACTTACTGCAGTGGCCAATAGCCAGGATCAACTAGCCAGCACTACTTTAGTGTCAGTAGAGCAAATACAGAGAAAGTCAACAGAAGTGAAAGGACCTGTCTCTGAAATACCATACCAGCTAAAGGCTACGACATGCAAGGCAGAATTTTAAACACTAACCATGTGTCTCTTTCTTACCCAAGGTATATGTTCCAAATATTGACAAGTCACAAGAGGCTTTACATAATACCAAGACACTTTTGGTTGTCTGATTTACAGGTTCATAGGTAGTTAGTAAGCATGCAGGTCAAAAAATCATTAAGGGGCCTAGCCCAGTTTTCTAGTTGTCCCAAAGCCCTGCCTGCTTAATTGGCTTGTTCAGGGCCACACAGTAGATAAATGAAAACTAAGGGAATCAAACCCTATACCACTGAGAGCAGCTCATTAACACCGCATAGCCTTAATCCTCTGCCCTAACTGCCAGGTTTATCAAAGCATAAATGGTCCAATAAAGAACTTCTTTATCTTTAGCTTCTGTAGTTTATCTAACTCCTTTCTCAAACCACACTTGCTTCTACCTTAACACCCTCTGACCCCCCCATACTTCACTAAAACTCACCATCAGTTGTATAGCTTTCTACAGCACTGTCAGTTTAAACATATTAACCCCACCCCATAATTCCCATTTTCTGTTGTAGTGACATGCATGGTGTTGCTGTATTTATTATCTTTGCAGACCTCTCTCAACTCTGCATTCATCCACTAAATTCATTACTTGTCTTTCCTGTGTTCTGAAAAAAAAAAAAAAAACAGGATGTTAACTTTGCAAATACTTTTTCTAGTCCTTTAGAAAGATTGTTGTCTAGTATCCTAGTTTTGTTGTCCTGTAGGAAATTGTGGAAGTTCAGGGTGAAGGTAAATCCAATTTTCAAAGTACTCTCTTGCCTTTTGGCCTTTTTACATTGCTGTGTTTTAGATATTTTACAAACTGTCTAAAGAGTGTTTGGATAATGATGCTAAAGGGAATTTAGAAAATCTGAACAACTCCTTGATTTAAGCAGAGTCCTTGTAGAGAGATTGCATTCTGCACTGCAAGAAACTTTTTTGTGTTTTTAGTATCTAGGTAGCCCCCATCATACATAATTTAGAACTAGTTGCTTCTCGTGTGAAGATATTATACTTGGATACAAAAACATTTATTATCTATCTCCCTCAGTACAGGATTCAAGTGATGATGAAGTTTAACCATGAAAAACAGGATTCAAGTGATGATGAAGTTTAACCATGAAAAAGGCATGTGGTAGTCAGAACATTATTTTATTTAAGTAATATTTGTTAGTCAGGTAAGTGATCTGGTCCAAATACCTTTTTCAGCCATACCCAAGCCATTCTAGCAGAAACACAATACAAAACTGGGCAAGTTAACAGAATACAAATTGCAAGATGAGACAATACATAATTGGGCAAAAAAGTTACACTGTACAACTTGGTGGATAACAACTGGAGTACAATACAGCAGAAAACTGTAGCATTTCGATGGTACAAATAGTGAAATATAGAAAGCAAATTACAAGTGGATAAAAATTTGGAGAGAGCTGGCATGCCTGATAGAGACATTCAATGTGTTAGTCTACCTTCAGTACACTATTTAATACTGTATAATAATTGCAATAAGATAAAAGAAAAACAAAGCCTGTATATGCAATTTGTCTGTTACAGTACAGTGCATCTGAACTGCAAATTATGGAGAAAAAAACATTACCAATTACAAAATACCTGTTTCTGTCCACCCATAGTATTTTTCTTTGTTGTATATCTTCTTTACTTATACAGAGGTGACATAGGTATGTTGTGGGGGTGTAGAATAAAGTATATTAGCCAGTGTCTCTAAAGCAATTAGAGAAAGAAGTGACTTCTTGAAAGATATACATTTGTCTGTCTGTCTGCCTAAAGTCTTTGGGTACAAATTCCTGCAAGCATGGTTCATTTTGAAAAAGGATCTTTTGCAGGTGACAAGTGTGAAAGGAATTGCTGAGAGAAGAAGAGAGTTTGAATTCTGCAGGAAATAGGTGACATTTTTGGTTAAGCCATTAGTAAGCGACTGTGTTGAGACATGTGGACATGTCAGTCACAGGTAGCCAGTTTGCTTTACTGTGAGTGAGGCAGTGATGTTCAAATCTACCGGAGAGGTGTATGAATCTATATATTTGATTTTTTGCCATTTGGAGTAAAGTAACATGATCAAAGGAACCCTGGGCAGTGATAGGCTATCCATATTCAAGTCGAGGGAGGAGTACATTAATGGACATGGCACCTTGTGATTCATAGGTGTTTACTAGGCTAATGACCACAAGGGCCTTTTTATGCCTAGCCATGCATCCCAAATCTCTAACAAGTTCTGCCACCCTTGATAAGTGTAAGCATGGGCCTGGGAGATGAACAATTTACAGGTTACCTGTATCCATTAGAGACATAGGTGCCAAACCAGGGATGAATTTCTGGTTTTCCATCCAGTTGTCCTAGTTACACTTAAA
Organism: Protopterus annectens; assembly: GCF_019279795.1. Lineage (NCBI taxonomy): Eukaryota > Metazoa > Chordata > Ceratodontiformes > Protopteridae > Protopterus > Protopterus annectens. Next base: position 242,782,258 of record NC_056748.1, read on the forward strand.
TTGAGTTAGGGAGGAGCTCTGTTTCACATGGATGGGGAGCCTGTTCCATAGACAGGGTAGTTTCTGGGATACATACCTAACAACAACAACATACCTATCTCTCCAGCAGGTCCTATTTATATCACAGGCAAGGTTTAAGTCTTTAGAATGGGTGATTCTGGTGGTATTTGTTTTATGGATATGCAGGAGGTCCATCAGAGTGGGGTCTGACAATGCCATGTATGCCAGGCATAGATCTCCCCTCAAAAGCCTGTAGGAGAGAGAATACAGGGATAGGGTCTTGAGGCAGTCTGCATAGGATATATTACTTATGCGCTGTATTCTTTTAGTGAGGAACCTCTGTGGACATTCCAATTGTTGGATATGCTTAGTTAGGTACATACCAAAGGGGGCATTGTACTCCATGATAGGTCTGATGAATGCCGAATACAGTGGAACAGTGACTTCCTTGGACTTAGATGCCATACCTTTGTTTATAAGTTGTACAACATAGAATGATTTCCTCACCACTTTAGACACATGATGTTCAAAGGCTAGATTAATATCTGTGTGTGTCCCTAAGTCCCTGACTACTGGATCAACTCTAAGGGTGTGTTGTCAATATATTTACCAGGGATGGATGACTTCACAAAGGAAACTATTTGGCATTTAGTTTTAGTCAATGGCTCTGACACCAGTTGTTTGTCTGTCAGCCCCTCTTGGAGAACATTTGCGTCAGTGTGAGATTCAGTGACAGCTCCTGATTTGCAGTCATCTGCAAATTTAGTCAGCCAGAGGCCACTGACATTGGCCTTGACTTCTGAGATGTAAATGCCAAAAAGGAGCAGTCCAAGGACTGATCCCTGAGGGACTCCACTTGTGACTGGCCTCTTTGTAGAGGTGGACTCCCCAGTTCAGTAGTCAGAAGATGAGAAATCACGTATGAAAGTTTAATTTGAGTTATAATATTGTGGATTTGTGATTTTATGTGTTTGTGAAAGAAGAGTTGCTGGTTGAACTTTGCTCAGTGATACAAGGGAGCAGAATACCAGCAGGATGTGTGTTTTATAAAATTCTGAGCTGGCTTGAGTCTTCGGTGTGTACCGCACAACATCAAAGAAGTTTTGTTAGTGCTGACACTCAGATTACTTCTATCTGAAACTGGCTTCACAAAAATAAAGTTGAACTTGTGGAGTCTCATAATTTGCTGCTGGGTTTAAGCTGACTTCGTTTTTCCAGAGTTACTTGGTTGCAGTGTCTTTCTGTTCTTTGAACTGAAGTTTGTTTTGTAGTTGGGAAGGAAACATATTAAAAATATCATCAGCGTAGAGCAAGCAGCTGGTGTGTGGGAGATCCCAAGGTAGATCATTTAGGAAAAGTGAGAATAGTAGAGGGCCTAGAACAGATCCTTGTGGAATACCCTTGTCAGATTTTCCTGTAGCATTGTCGGTCCCTTAAGTATGAAGTTATAGAAAATGACGGAAGGTATTAGGATTTATGTTTTCTACTATGTTAATGTCCCCCTTGGTGAAACTCCATAAAAAATGCTGTAGTATGTGAGAAAATTAACTGGAATACCATCCACTACAATTAATTCTTTCTCTTCTGCCATTTTTAGTCAAGGAGTTACTGGGGAGGTTAAACATTTTTTTTTATTTATTATTTTACATTTGTTAACCGGGATAGTCCATCTGGATACATGTCCATTTTCAGTGGAGGCCCGGGGAGAAAAGCTCCAAAGAGACAATTTACAAGATATACAGACATTGATTAAAAACATTTTTCAACTAGGTCCACTAAGAATTTCTAGATGAGCACACAAATTCAGTGTCATGCTATAGATAGGTACATTTATAAGTAGGTTTGTAAACAGCAGTAAAGCAAGCAAATTAACACAAATGTACTCTAATTCTTTTGTTGTGGTGAACAAGTTTATGCAGTTGAGTCAAAAGGTTATTTATTAAGGCAAGAGTTGCATTAGTATAGGAGTGGGATTGGAGTTAGTCTGGTGTGGAGCAGGGACAAAGCCATAAGCCTGGGGTAACCCCTTCCTTCCTGGGGTAACCCCTTCCTTCCTTTCTTCTCTGCCAAATGTGAAGTTAACCACAGATGCATCCGATTATGTTTTTTTTTTAGATGCTGTAAGCAGTTTGCATACCTCACTAGGAAAACAAAACACTAGACACACCAAGTAAGGAAATGACAGTTTCTCACAAATGGGTCATGGACAGAGGAGTGATTTAGATGAAGTGAACCACAGAGACAGATCTGTTTGACTTGCACCTGCACAAGAAATTCTAAATCTTGAGCCAACGAGTAGCTGAGTGGCAGTGTAGGCTGTCTAATGCTAAGTCATTTCTGAGGAAGCTAATAAGGATCATGATGCACACCTCAAGTTAGAGGTCAAAGATGTAATAGGATGTATCATCATCATAAAGACTGTGCAGTAGGTGGAGAGTGGCATCATGCAGACAATGTACTCTTCAAAAATCATGACGTGTGTCGTCATTCTTTTAGGAATATAGTATGAGTAAAAAGGAGCAAGAATGAGAACAGGGGTAGAGTGAGGAAGAACTTTATCTCAGATGTAATAGTCTCTTGCACAAGTTTCACAAAACTTCATTGTGGCAATTTGCAAACCTAGAGGAAATATCTGTAATGGATTGATAGTCACAAAAGAGTCCTTATTTGGAGACATGACTCATAGTTCATTGACTGTTACGGTAGATGTGAAATAGACAGACTGTATTCCTGTAGCATTGCTTGTTGTCTTTTCATTTCTTTGTTCTTGTGCATGCTGTATTACATGTCTACATATTCATGTTTACGAATGTTGATATCTTTAGTCTGCATCAGTGTCCCTTATGTTATCGCTTTGCTGTGTAGTGTATTGATTGAGAAGGCAGTACAGACTAAAAAAAATATAAAGAAGTCATGCATTAACAGTGATTGTTACATGGAATAACAGTTGGCTTTACTGAAATATAGAAATATGTCACTAGAGGGAATCATTAAAGAAAATATCACAGTATACAAGAGATGTGTATACACAACTTCCTTTGAGGAAAAATCTCATAAATGAGGTTTTAAAGAATATCCACACTACATCACACACACACACACACACACACACACACACACACACACACACACACACACACACACACACACACACACACACACACAGATTTATCTTATGCTGAGGTGCTAAAAAGAAAACTTCCCAAGTTTCAAAAACCTCCAAAGCTGCCTAATGGCAACTGTGCTCCTCAGCAAAGGAATATCTGCACTACATCCCTCACACACAAATTTCTTATGCTGAGGTACTAAAAAGGAACTTTCCCAAGTTTCAGAAACCTCCAAAGTCGCCTAATGACAGCTCTCCTCCTCAGAAATCACTAAATCACAAACCAAAAGCAACAGCAAACATCTCAAATAAGCGTACACCCAGCAGTCCCCCAAGAGCAAAGCCCATAAGGCAGTATACTTTACCTAATACTTTTGTCATTGTGCGATACACTGATGCCCCACTCACCAGGTTAGACAAGGAGAAAATAACAGTTAGTTGCCAATATGGAGTCAGGATCCACAGTATTATGCATACGATCAAGTCCCTGCACCCCAGGTACCAGTATGATTCTATCGTAGTCCATGTTGGTGTAAATGACCTGAGACATACCTCCCTGGACTATATGAAGAGACTTAATGGCTCTCTTGAAATTTGTGTCACAGACAGGTATGAGCCTTGCATCAAGCAGCATTCTAACTTCACCTAGGATGATGCCAAAATATGAATATAAAATTATTGATTTTAATAATTGGCTTAGATTTTGATGTCACTCCAGGTGGGATCCAGTATCTACCAGCATGGGAGAACATGGTTAACAGACTGCGTTGCTTTGCCAAGGGTGGGCTGCACCTGTTCCCCCAAGCCTTTCGGATATTGGCTAAATCTTTATCTGAACCTTACAGCCTTTTTTAGATTATGCCAAAAACACAAAACTAGCAGCATATTGAAAATGTGTACAAGCAACATTAAGGTGTTACTGCTCACTGTTTTGAGCTGAAACAAAACTCCACACCCTCCAAGCCTTCCTCACTCTGTGGAACTTAGACAGCTGTGCCATGTCTGAGACTATGTTTAAAGCCATAGAAAATACTCAGGAACTGAAAGGCAAGTGCTTTCCATACATTTAGAGCAGCAGCTGCACAGAAGGTGGGCATGTCTCAATCTACATTAGCAAAAAAAAAATTACCTCCAAGTTGGTTAAACAGGATGATACCACAGTGTTCATCCATGTGCAAGTCACCATGGACAAAGTCCCTCACCCTGTCATGGCTAGCTACAGGTCACTGTCTTTGCCCTTAGAGTCTCACTACTATTTCCTAAACCTAGTAGAGGCCCTCACCACCCAACCAAACACCCTATTCATGGTTGACTTTAACTGCCACTCTACAGACTGGAAAAAGTATACTGCCTCAAGCTCACAGGCACAATATTTCTTGGCCTTTTTTAATACAAACATCCTGGAACCAGTGGTACACACTCCAACCTGAGGATCAAACATACTGGATCTGGTACTTTCTAAAATAGGAGAGTGTTGCACCCCCCCCCCCCATTTCATGTCCTCACTAGTGAGGTTGGGTCATAAAGCTGTCTCATCTCAGAAAATCCAGTTAACAGGTCACCTTCTTTACCGCTAGAGTATCTTACCTAAACCTGGAACCAAAGTAAAAAGCAACAACACTTTTTAAACAGCCCAGACCTCAGGATGAACGATGTCACAGACAACATGTGCACGACCACTTAACACACTGCCCCACCGGGACTAAAGTAAATCCATAGGAACTTGAAGTAAATAATAAGGTAAAGGAATGCCAGTGTAAGTAAAAGAATGTTTAATGTTCAGTCTAAGTAGACACCTTCACAATCCAGCCAAATACTCTATTCATGTGTGACTTTAACTGCCACTCTATAGACTGGGAAACATACACTGCTTAAGACTTGCAGGCACATTGCTTTTTGGCCTTTATTAATGTAACACCCTGGAACAGATGGTACACACTCCATCTTGAGGATCAAACATACTAGATCTGGTACTCTCTAAAATGGGAGAGTTTAGAACTCTCCCACCCCCATGTCATGTCCTCACTAGTGAGGGTGGATCACAAAGGTGTTTTATTTGAAGTAAAAATCAGCCCAGAAAATCCATTTAACCAGTAACAGCTTTAATGTTTACTGAGGAGCAGTGTTGCTTTTAGGTGGCTTTGGAGGTGCTTGAGATTTGGAGAGGTTTCTTTTAAGCACCTCAGCATAAGACAATCCATGTGTGTGGTGTACAGTATGTGTGTGGGATGTAATGTGGGTGTTCCTGACAGTCTTGTTTCTATGCCACATGTTTGCCTTCAGGTAAGTTGTGTATTTACATCTCTTGTATACTGTGTTATTTTCTTAAATGATTAACTGGTTATCTGAGAACATGAGACAATTGCTGCATTGCATTAAGATACCCAAATCTACCAAGCTGACCACACAAACATTTGGAAATTGAAAATCCATGAAGTCTGGTCATGCAGTAGGGTTGGCTGTTTAGGATTAAGGATTGGGTTTTAACAAGGATCTCGTAGGTAAGTCTCTGAGGTTAACGGTAAGATGTTGTATTGTGCTAGGAAGCAGTAGTGCTATTTGATACACAAACTAGTTTCTAGGGTTAAGGGTAAGATGTTATATAATAGTAGAATATGGTAATGCTGTTCAATCTGCAAGCTAGCTGACCCAAGCTTATTTCTACACAATTTAAAAGGCTCTGGATCTAATCCTAACTTGATAGCTATATTTTGCTGCTACTATAAAGGCCACCACTAACCACTGCTGTCAGATGGGCAGCTCCATGCAAACTTGCCAGTTTATAGCAGAGAAAAAAGTTTGAAAACTAACTCCTATGCCCACTAGCGAATTAATAACCACTCTTTGATCTTCCTGCAGTAATTCTTAACTCAAAGGGACCAGGTAAACATCATCTGTCACAAGATGTCTAATCATGGATTTTCTTAATGTAAAAATACATCAAAAGCAGCTCTCAAGTGCAGATTAAACAAGAAACAACTAAGTCCCTTACTAATATGCCCTTCTGCAAAGAGATTTGAAGGCACACAGACTAGAAACCCAACAGAGAAATGACTATTTTACCAAAAAAGTCAATAAATGCTGTAACAGTTCTGAATTTAGATGGCTCTGGATGCAGTTGAAACACTAGAAAGGCATTGCAGAGTTCTCTGTAAGTGAACAAAAAACCTTGCAACTTGCCTGATTTATAGCATAAAAAAAGTTTGTAAATTGACTGCTATGTCTTCTTGCCAGTAAACAACCTCACTTTGAGCTTTCCCCAGTGCATCCCAACTTAGACAGCCCAGGTAAACATCTTCTGCCACAAGATATCTGATCCTGGAATCTGTTAATGTAAAAGCATAGCAAAAGTAAGGTATTTTTTTTTTTATATTTCTGTTTTGTAATACATTTTATTGTGCTTCTTTTTAATGAGTTCCAGTTCCAGTGGTATGAATCCTGTAGGATTTGCTTGCTGTTTATGCATTATGTCCGCAGCCGGTCATATCCTTCGTGCTTGTGTCACTTGTGGAAATCTGTTGCCAGACAGGCTAGTTGCAGAGTGCTCTTGGTAACCTATACCAGACCTATGAAAACAGGGACACTTCAGTCATGTACCCTTATGATTAATAGTTCACACAAATGTAGTTTCTTGTGTAGTTCTTTTTATGTAAGACTGCTGTTTTCCTGTAAGATAATTGAATATTTCTGTTGTCTTCCCTCACCCAAGGTTGCACATGTTAATAAGGTCCTTTAATCTCTTTTGATTTCTACTCCGTTATCCCTCTGCATATTTTGTCAGATGAACATCAGCTGCTCTGTGTTGCTGTAATGTTTTAGTGCCCATGGTTCTACCTTTTCAGGACTGGGACCACTGTGGCTTTAGGTGGATTCAATGGGGAAGTAGAACCACAAATAATAGCAACCGGGCAGCATCACATATACTGACATTTTACCTGGTGGTGGTGGTGCTACGGTAGCGTTGTCGCCTCACAGTTAAGACATTGTCCTGTTCGATTCTCAGCTAGAGCGTCTTCTGTGTGGAGACATGCGTGAATGGGCGTACCTTCGTTGAAGGTTGTGCGTCAGAACTGGCATCTCGGCACGTAAAAATCTACTGCCAATCATTAGCAGACCGGAGTTCCGCTGTGGCGACCCCTAACCGGGAAAAGCCGAAAGACACAAGACCATATAGCCTTCACTTCGATTTTTTTTTTTTTTTTTTTTTTGGAGGAATGGTAACTAAGATGACATGCATTTCACAAGAATGTTAGTTGAAAAAATACATGTAGATGAGCAGTTCACAAGCAAATTTTATCTGAATTGTGGACAGATATTGGCTAAACAAAATAGAACAGAAAATATAAGCTGCAGAGAGATGAGCATTTATGTGTTTTGTCTTGACAGCTGACAGCAGACCCAGCTGTATTGTAATCCAGTTTTTGTTGGCATAGGAATGAAGAAATCTGTAGTCTACAGAAAAGAAAAAAAAAACAAGCACATTATTTGCAGCGGTGATTCAAGGATTGTTAGAGAGAAGTGTCTTGTCATGGTTTTTGGTTTGTTTTCATTATATATTACTGTTTACTTGCCTGTCAGAGTTTAGGTGATTTGTATGTAATAAGGACCAAGTAATTTTGTGTAGCTCACATTTTGAGTAACTAAATTCTATATGAAGGCAGTGGTTAGACATTGAGATGGAGAGAGATGGTAGTAGATGCATTGTTAACAAGTAATCTTTGCTGCTAAAAAGTATGAATTTAGTTTTGCAAGTACTAAAATGTTGCCCACAATGTGAAATCATGTCTCTTCAGAATAAAAGATGGCCTTTAGCTAAGAATTAAGGTGATCAGGTTGCCTGCATGATACATCTGAAGAAATGTATCTCTTTCTTTTCTGAAGAAATGTCAAGCAGAGGTCTTTATTTTGCCTCTGAAGAAATGTCACTGAAGAAAATGTCCAAAAGTAGACCAGACAAACTCCGTACTACTGCATCTGTTATACTTTATTTGTCTCAGAACAAATTCTTGCCAAACAGTTAATTCTGTCAGAGCTATTTCAATTCTATTATAACACAGCTAGATGGATGAGTAGACTAAGGCACACTTAGTCTAAGGCATCACCCCTGAATAAAACATACTGTGCAGTTTATATACTCTTTTCAACCAATGTTATTTTTAATGTCCTTGTGACTTGTTCTTCTGGTTTCTGTCTGTGTCATTAAAAATTCCATGGTTATTTCATGCCCCTTTTTGGTTCTCGCTGTATCTGAAGACTTCTCAAAAGTCTCTCCACGTCATCTTTATGTCACTTGACTTGTCTGCATTTTATTTATGTATTTATTTCTGCATTTGAAAGCCAAAAAAGTCAACTTCCTTTTTTTTCTATAACAGGATGCATTTACAGTACTGCCCACAGCTATATGTTATTAATATCTAAACTGAACATAACTGTTCTTGCAAAGCAAGCATATTATTTTGAAAACTGCTGTTTGGCCTTGCACATTTCCTTTCACTGTACACACAGTATATTGGGGAAAAGCATTTTAATTTACACAATATCTATCAATTCCCACTTTTTTTTATTTAAGACCCATGAAAATTGTAAGACAATTTACAACAGAATATGATCTTTAGTACTTTGAATCCCTTGGTCTGTTGCAACATACGAATCCCTTGTATTCAGTGCTATTTTTTTATACAATGTTACATTACCAATGGCTGTTACTTGAGTAATAGTTTTATTAACACAAATCTTATAATGATGATAAGAGCAATTAATGTGGAAGTTGTAGTACCCCACCATCAAGGGTACCCGCAGGCAGGTGCAAGGTGGTGCACTTGCACCCCCCCTGGAACTGGCTGGCCAGGAGATTAGATTTTCTTTAAATTAAAAAAAAATGTTTTTTTTTTAACCTTTGCCTTGCGTCCAGTTGCACAAACACAACAGGTCAGTGGCGTAGCTAGCAGGGGACGAGAGAGGCGGTCTGCCATTGGCGGCACTTTTGTGACTTTTAATAGTTTAAAAAATAACTGTTTTTTAAGGTTGCCCTTTAAGAGCAGTCCTGTAGCATGCTGTACTTCCGGTCCAGTCACCTGCATCACGTCTTGTGTGCGTTGTGGACGTCCTGTCCACCATGGAATTTAAAATACAGCTTGCTTCACCTGTTCCAAGGAGTTTTGCTGCTTCGCATTATTCACCAAGTAAGGGGAATTTTCTTAGTGTGTGCCGACCGATCAAGTAAGGGGAAGTTAGTTTTGCTTGCCATTCATTCAAGTAAGGTGGGTAGGTCTGTAATCATATACAACTTTGAAGTAACTTAAAACAAAGATTTGACATAAATGATAAAATATGTATGTGGAAGAAAGGATTTTTTTTTTATTGCCAGGGTCTTTCAGCAGTTAAGTTATATTCTTGCAAAATTTTCTGGATATATGCAAATGCACTTAATCTCTTGATATAGTCCAGCATCATATTAGTCAATACTGATAATATAAGGTTCCCAAAAATAATTTGTAATTTATATTTTGACATGATATCTGACTCTGATCAATATACTGTACTTAGTCAATTTGAGCATTAATTTTTTTTCCATAGATAGTTTGGCTTATTATATATGTGGAGATTTGTTGCATCTAAATGATTTTATGCTAATAAATGTGTTCATGCTAGGGTCATCTGGTTTCTTATCCAAGTATGACTTACACTGATAGTTCTCGGCTATATAGTATTGTGGTGACATTGCCAGAAGACAAGAAAATGTTTCATTTTTACCAGTAATAGTTATTCCTCATTTTACTATAGCACATTTTCATCTAAGCATTTTCACTGCACTCTGCTGAAGTATCATTTAACCTCTAAGGCTGGTACTTTAAAAGCATTGATGGCAGCCTTAATTTTATTTTTATTTACTAACCTACTGAGCCCACTGACAATGCAGACTTAAAAATAATTAATTGAAGCATAAATGATTAGTTGACTTGACAGACTAAAAAGTACTTACAAAAAGGGACAGTGCATGCCAAGTCCACCAAGGCAAGTTCAGAATTACTTATCTGCATCTAACCACCACAACTTTTGTGTCATACTGCTATATGCCCAGTTTTTGTATTTTTGGAAAGTTAAGATTATTATATCCTTTACTGAGACATTAATGTGCAGCATACTTCTGGCAGAATCTTAGCTGCACTTACTCTTGAAGGCATATGAAAGGACTGAGAGAAGGTTATATGATATAGTGATTGGTCACTTCATTCAGGAATGTCAGTCTTAAACTTTTAGGATAAATTAGAATTGAGAGGCTGCTTGCTCTGAAGCTTATTTAACAGCACATCACCTCTTTCCAGGAATGATTCATATTATAGGATCATAGGAGGTTATTAGGCTAATGGCCCTGGGGCCCTTACAAGCCTAGCCAAGAGTTTATCTCCAAAAAGAAACCTCAGTCAGCACCTGTCATCCCTGTCATTGAGGGACACAGGTGGAACCTCTTGGACAAATTTCTGGCTTCCCATCTACTCATCAAGGTTGCGCGTGAAGAGGGTCAGTGAGGTATTCTGTTTGACGTGTATGGGAAGTCTATTCCAAAGACAAAGCAGCCTCTGGGATACAAATCCATTCTCTCCAGCAGGTTTTGTTGATGTCACATATTAGATTCAGACCTTTCAAGTGGGTAATGAGTGAGGAGTTAGACTTATGGATATTGAGCATCTCTAGAAGGGGGCAGGGTCTGAAATTGCCTTGTAGGCGAGACACAGATCACCTCTGAGCAATGTGTATGATACCAACTAGACTGACAGTGATTTGGGCCTGTCTGCATAGGACAGGTGTTGAACGCCATGAATTCTCTTTGTGAGGTATTCCTATGGCCTTTCCATTTGATGCAGATGTTTGGAGAGGTACATACCAAATGAGGCATTATACTCAAATATTGGTCTAATGAGTGAGGAGTACAGAGAGGTAATAACCTCCTTTTTTTTAAAAGCAATCCCTTTACTTATGAGATGAAACAAGTAAAAGGCTTTTCTGACAACTGCTGCTACATGATCATCAAATGGTGAGATTGTCGTCAGCCTGAGTACCCAGGTCTCTCATCACAGGTTGTGCACTTAAGGGTTGCTGTTAATGTGGTAATCAGTAGGGGCCATGTTTTGCTGAATGGTATGATGATACGTTTTTTTGCATTTAACTTGAGGCCATGACTTTGGCACCAGTCATTAGTTGTTGTGAGACTCTCTTGCAGTATGTTAACATCATTTTGGGAGTCAATGACAGAACCCAACTTACAGTTGTCCGCAAACCTGGTCAGCCACAGGTCTTTTGCCTTTGCCTGGACCTCTGAGAAGTAGATGCCAAACAGTAGGGGCCCTAGGACAGATCCCTGGGAAACTCCACTAGTGACAGGTCTGCTATCGGAGGTGGAGGCACCAATTTTGACCTTGACGATCCTGTTGGTGAGCCAGTTGACCACCCACATGATGAGATAGGGATTTATGCTAAGTTGTGTTAGCTTTTCAAAGATGCCCGAGTGGGGGATATTGTCAAGGGCCTTGGCCAAGTAAAGGTAAGCTGTATGTACTGACTTTCCCTCATCCAGGGCCTTGGTGACTGTCTCAAAGAAGTCAGCCAGGTTCAACAGGCAAGATCTGACCTTGAGTAATCTGAACTGGGTGGGGTCAAGTGCTTGGAGACTGCCTAAGTCCTTGTTTATGAGATCCGTAATAATACGCTTCATGGCTTTACAGATCAGACTTGTAAAGCTAACGGGGTGATAGTTTCCAGGGTCAGTAATGGCACCAATGGCACCACCTCTGTGCAAAGGGATGACAATGGCGGTTATCCACTCTGCTGGAATGAAGCCTGTACTTTGGCTGTGGTTGAATAGGATGCTCAATGATGAAGCTATTTCTTGCTGAAAATGATGCAGAATACAGCCTGAGATACTATCAGGTCCCATGAAAGCTGTGTTCTTTGTCTTGGATAGGGTCTATAACTCTTGATCTATGGAGATGTGAGGTGTGGGACAAGCGTTGGGATGTCAAAAGGGCCTTTGGGAGGGACAGGGGGTTGAAGTTTGTGCTGAACCTATCTGCTAGCAGGTTGAGTAAGTCAACATGATCAGTGCAAGTGGTACCATTAAGTACTAATTCAGAGCAAACCTGGGCTTTGCCATGGAGGTTCCTGATGTAACTCAAGAAGGCTTTGCGGTTTCCCTTTGTTTTGGAGGCGGATTTCGATTCATAATTGGCATTGGAGGTTTTCACTAGTGATCTAATTTGCTTGTTGAGGCTAAGGAGGGAGTATTTCCAACTTGGAATTTGTTCCTTTTTAACCTTAGACAATAGTTTCTTCCTTTTGTTGTAAAGGCTGTTGATAGAGGATGTCCAGCAGTCAGGTTTCTGTTTCCTTGATGAGCAGGTTTTAGTTCTGTTGAGTGTGGCTGTGTCCATGCAGTTGTGCAGGTGCTTGTATACTGCACTGGCCTGCTGTTCAGCATAGTTGCCTGCATCCTCTGAGGGAGGCGGTGGTGTGAAGCTACCGATACCCTCCTTAGGAGGTTGTAGTCAGCTTTTGAGAAGTTTTTTAGGTTGATTACGACTGGGGGGAGGTGGTTGGGTGGGATAGAAACTTCAAATGAGATAGACCAATTATCTGATTTCTCCACGGAAGAACATACTATGCGAGTGGTGCAGTGGTCGCCCATGTTGGTAAGAACCAAGTCCAGAATGTTATTTCCCCTTGTGGGGATGAGACGAGTTGGTCTAGTACTTTAGAATTGATGAAGTCAAGGAATCGTTGGGCGAGTGCCAAGTGCATTAGTGCAGGAATAGTTGACCCAGTCTATAGTGGGGACTCCAATGATTTTTACTGCTTTGCATTATTCATCAAGTAAGGGTAGTTTTCTTGGTGTGTGTCGACCGATCAAGTAAGGGGAAGTTAGTACTGTGTTATAATTTAATAGGGGTAGATGCTGCTGTCCTGAGAATGTCCTCCTTTGGAGGAGATACCTAGTAACTATGAATATGTTACCAGTTTGCCATCCATTCCCTATTGCAATATTACTAGCTTATCATTTTTAATGTAATATAGGCAATTTATTCTTCAAGGGCAACATGGACTTTATTTGTAGATGAAACAATGAAACATAAAGTTGTTTGCTAGCAGCAACTTCTTCATTAATTACAGACCTGTTTATTGTTGAATTATTTAGATGACTTTTACTTCTGCAGAGATTGTGCATCTTTACTGATATTGGTGGATGTAATGACAGATATTTGAGTAGACTTTTATGATGGAAATGTTCTGAATTGGGGCAGTTTTGTCATTATTAGTTCATACATTTTGTTTCATTGCTTACTGGAAAAATGTTCAAAACAATAAATTTAAAACACGCTGTAACAAGTATGTTGTATTATACAAGGAATATAATTTAATACAGTCAGGAAGGTGAATAAAATGTGTGCAAGAGGTTTATGATTTGAAAACAGCCCAAAGGTAAACTTTATCCTCCACTGGCTAGAAGCATTTCCTTTGATTGTTGGTTTCAATGAATGTGAGTATCAGGGGCAGATAAGTTTTAATGCTAAGTCTGTTTTCATTTTGAGACTGTACTGCTTCATTTAGCAGGAGTCTATCAGTGTTTGTGCTATAAAATTTAAAATAACGTTTGAAATGAAATCCAAATAATCATTGTAGAAGTAAAGCATAAAGCAGTATGCACACTAGTGTTTATGGCAAATGGGAGAAATAGGCAAGTAATGGGACACAGGAATGGCTGCAGGGGGGAGGGCTGCATATGGGGGAAGCCCCATTTGACCATGATTTTGTGAAGGTGGAGGGGCGGCAAACTCAAAGACAGCCCTGGGTAACACAAACTCTAGCTATGCCTCTGTAACAGGTGTTTGCAACCTGTTTTTGTCTTCTTCATTTGTGCAACCAATGGTTTACGTCTTCATCACCTGCATAGAATTTGAATTCCAGAAGACATTTGGACTGCAGATGAATGTACAAGTGAGAGGTAAGTGTGTGTGTGTCTAAGTGTTTAAGAGGTATGTGTGTGTGTGCAAGTAAGGGAGAGGTAGGAATGTGTCTAAGGGAGAGGTTCATACCTCGGAATTATCCAAATGTTTGCCTCATATTTTCAGTTTGTTTATCATAAAATTGTGTTTTTCTGGCAAATCATTGAGGACTCAAGTCAGAAAATAATGGCAGACATTTGAGCTTTAGACTTCATATCATTCAGAAAATGTATACTAATGCAAAATGTGTGGTTCTATCCACTTTCTAAGGAGGTAGGGGGATGTATGTGTGTGTCATACCTGTCAGCTGTACATATTTTCATTGAATGTCCAGATTTTTGCCTTATATTTTTGGTCTGTTCCTCATAAAAACTCTTTTTTGTTTTTCTGACAAATCACTGGGATGAGCAAAGGATTAAAGTTACTAAATAATGACATGCATTTGAGTTTCAGACTCCATATCCTTCAGAAAAATGCATTCTTACACAAATCATGTTATTCTAACAACTTTCTAAATGTGTCCCTAGTTTTGGGCCTTTGTCCCCAACAGATTTCTTGTGAAAGATATTGTGTGTGTGTGTGTGTGTGTGTGTGTGTGTGTGTGTGTGTGTGTGTGTGTGTGTGTATAAGAGGGAGGTAGCATACCCCTCAGTTGTCCAGGTTTTTGAATGTCCAGAGTTTTGTCCCATATTCCTCTTAAAATGTATTGAAGTTGCTAAATAATGACAGATATTTGAGTTTTAGATGTCATATACTTTAGAAAAATGCATACTAACACAAATCCTGTTATTCTATCAATTTTCTATGTTTATGAGAGGAATATTTATGCTCTGTCCCTATTTATTTTAGACTTTGTCCAGATTTGTTGCTCTAAGAGGTTGAAAGGTGTGTGTGTGTGTGTGTGTGTGTGTGTGTGTGTGTGTGTAGCAAATGGAATCACTATTGTGGTATATAATTCTAAGGCAGTGTTAGTAGCACAGTAGGTAGCATGCTTGCATCTTGATGCGGAGAGCTGAAGGTTTGACTCCCACATAATGTAGATTTGTATTTTAAGGGTGTGGGTTGCTCCATTCCTGAGTATGTCCTCCTTTAGATGAGATGCCTAGTACCTATGAACCTACTTTTCAGCTTGCCACCCATTCCTATTGCAATTACCAGCTTACCATTTTTATTGTAATGTAGGCAATTTATTCTTCATGAGCAGCAGGCACTAAATTTGTAGATGAAACACTGACCTATAGTTGTTTTCTAGCAAGAACTTCTTCATTAGTTTCACATCTCTTTTTAATGTGGAATTATTCAGATGACTTTTACTTCTGCAGAGATTGTACATATTGACTGATACTGGTGGATTGTAATGAGAGAAGTCTGAGTGGCCTTTTATGGTCGAAATGTTCTCAGTTGGGCAGTTTGTCATTATTGGTTCATATATTTCATTGCTTAAAGGAAAAATGTTCAGAACTATAAATTTAAAACACACTCTAACAAGTGGTGCTGTATTATACAAGGGTTATAATTCAATTAGTGTGTAGTATAATTAATACAGTCAGGAAGGTGAATCAAAGAACTTTTGCATGGTTCTGAAAATGTGTGCAAGGAGCCTATGATTTGAAAACAACCCAAAGGTAAACTTACCCTGCCACTGGCCAGATGCATTTTCTTTGAATGTGGGTTTCAGTGCTGTTTCAGTGAATGTGGGTTTCAAAGGTAGAGAAGTTTTAATGCTAAGTCTGTTTTCATTGTAAGACTATTGCTTTGTTTAGGTTTAGTAAATGTCTATCAGTGTTTGTGCTATAAAATTTGAAATAAAAGTTGTAAATGAAATCCAAATATCTGTAATCATTGTAGAAGTAAAGCATAAAACAGCACGTACACTTAGAGATTTGAACAGTGTCTATGACAAATGGGGAGAAATAGCCAGGTAATGGGACACTGGAATGGCTGCGTGGATGGGGGGGGGGGGGGCTGTGTGGGTGGAGGAGATGGGGCTGCATGGGTGGGGCTCTGGGTTTGCACCCCCCTGCAAAAAATCCTGTGGGCTCCCTTGCCCACCATAGACACATAGCCGTTATTACTTATCTATTTTTAACAGTTTTTATGCTTTCTTAAGCAGGTTGTCAGTCTTGCAGTTACACACAAGCATTTCAAAATCTTGTCAAGTTAAAACTTGCTTTACAAGGCAAAACATTGCATTAGAAACAAGCGTATTTCTTTTGCACTGCATAATTTCATTATTGCTTTGGGAAAAGAATATTTAAAAAAGACAATTTACAGGAAAATGTGATCCTTTGTACTTAATAGCCTTTCTTCATTGTTAACAACAGTTACTTGTTTGACAGTTTTATAACACATCTCTTCTGTTATATCTGAGATAGCTCCATAAGTTGCATTTGCTGTAACTTTGTAACTTTCTATATTGCCTTAGTGGCACCATACCAGTGAAACATTTTCTGAAATAACGCCATTTTCTATGTCCAGCTGTTTTAAAATCTTTTCCTTTTTTTTTATCATGAATCTCCTTCTTTTTCTGGTGATTTTTTACCATGTCCTCTGGTAATGTGTGAGTAATTTTCATTATTGGAACTGCATACTCTATGTAACAGAATTTCTTCTCTTTTATTTCTTCCTTAAAAGAAGTATTATGTGTTAACTCCCATGCTGTTTTTATTTTATACTTAAGCTTTTTCCCATGACTATAGTTGGTGTTTTTAAACATAAAACCTGTATGTGTAACCTCTACAGGGACTGCATGTAATGGCATGTTTCCCTCTGTAAGGAATGTGGCTAAAAACCCAACAATTTGACTTGTCACGTGCCCTTGCAAACAAATTTTGCATGTCCAAAAATATATATTTGATTATGTCCCTGTTGTCATGATCTATTATATCTGAGTATCTCTCCCCATTTTTTCTTTGCAACTGTTTTATTTGCATAGATTGCCTCGTTCTGTTTATAGATTGCTATTATAGAAACAAATTTAAACTTTTTAAGACTGTTAACAGACTTGTTACTGTACTGATACTGTTTGACTGTTATTAACACTGACTTTTATGAACCAACATGGTGTGCTGCTTTTGCTTGGATTTTTATTAGCTGAAAAATGGTATTTGTCTAAGTTTTAATGACTCTGTACTTTACTACCTGTATGTATTGCTGTGTATTATTACCCAGATGGCAGTTACACCAGTTTGGCTAATGTTTTTGCTGTACTAGTTTATTTATAAGACTGTTTGCTGTTATATTTTTTGTAATACATTCTTTTGAAACTATGACATTACAGTTACTGTTTTTTTACCAATATTGATCCTGTTTGCTGTATGCATAAATTGCCTTTGGAAACATGCTGTACTTTTAATGTGTGTGTGTGTGGGGGGGGGGGGTTGACCCTCTCTTGTTACTATAGAACCTTTTATTTAGGATTTGTCATAGGTACTGCCTTAAATGTTACTCTATTTTCAGACATAGATGTGGACTTACATACCCAACATTTAATTGCATTGTTTAATTTTGCATATACCATTTGCACTACTGTAAATGTATTTATTGTATTTGTATTAACTTTACACTGTATCTGTATTAACTTTACTTTAAATCTGTATGGCTGTAGGTTATGTCTGTGTTTATTCAGAATCTGTCCTGGCTTATTAAACCAGTAAAGCATCCTTCTGTCTTTTTCTGTCCCCGTTGTTTATTTAATTAAAATTGAGTTTTGTATACTGACATTGTCTTCCATTGCTTTAAAAGTTCCCTGTACTTTGCTGCCAACTGATAACCTGTATGTTGTTAATTTATTGCTTTAATGCCTGTTGCCTGCCATGATTTGGTATTTCATAGGGTATACCTTATTTTTATGTATCCGTTTGTGTTTGTTCCTGTGACTGATTGTCCCTTAATGTATTTTCTTTATCTTGATTTCTTCCACTAATTTTGGGTTTGAAGAAGCACTATTATAATGTGACCTATTTTCTTACCACCTGTTTTTATGAACTTTGTTGTGTATCTGTCTGTCTGTAACCCTGGTAGAGCAGAAGCTGCTCGTGTTCCCCCTGTGTTTACATCCCCTTCCTTTCACCACGTAGTCTACAAGCTGTTTTTGTACATTTCCTGTGTGCATCTGCAATACTGCATACTTTTTTAAACTGTCTAGCACTCTGGCTTAATCTCAGAGTCTGTATCTGTCTGTCAGGCAGAAACTGATTTTAAAGCTGCATATGCATTTTGCAGAATGTCATTAGCTGTCTGATAGAATTGCTTTAACATAACATCTTGCCTGACTAAAACATTATTTTGTTTTTTCTGTCATGCCATTTAGACTGTCTGTAAAACAGTTACGTGAGTCTAGACACTCACCTGTTTTAGCTGCTTGCTTTGCTTTGCCATTTGCCAACGCATTTACTGTAGTGTTTCCTGTAGATTTTTATGTGCTTTGATTTTGACAATACTAAACTTTTCCTGTAAATCATTTTGGGAATGAAGGTTCATAACTCTCGTACTGGAGCATGTTTTAGGGGTTTGCCAACACTGTTGATGATTCCCCTTTCCCCTTCTGTCCCAAACTGGCATGTGTAAATGCAAAAAAAAATTTAATAAAGCGTTATTTGAAATAGACCACACAGTGTATGTCAACCATTGTTTAAATGCCAACATACTGAAACTAAATTATTATTTTGTCTTGCCACTGAGGCAGAGTCTGTAATAAACAAGACTGTTGATATATATCAGCAGGAGAATTAACTGTCATTTCTGCTGGACCTTGCCCAATGTAAACCTTGCTGGCCTTCTTCTAACTGTCTTGTCAGATTAACCTCTGTAGTTTGTGCCCTTAGTAAATGTTGGGCTCTATCTGATTGTTACGTTAAACGAGAAATGTCATTATGTAAAGTCTGAATGCTATGCTGAGTCTGTTTGTCTAAATGGCATTATTGTCCCTTACTACTGTCTCTAGGGAAATTTAATATTGATAGCACACTGTACTATGTTAGAACTTTTTTGTTTTTGTGCATTTGCAAAATTTACTATAAATAACATGTTTATGTGGTCTATTACATTACTGACAATAATTGCATACACTTGTACTGTATGAGATTTAGGTGACTGCAGAAGGTACATTTAACTGTTGTATATGTGAAGAAATAACAACGCTAGAATGAAACAGATTGTTTATAAGAATATGATATATCTTATGGTATGGCTTACATACTAGACTCCTGTGACAAGACAGACAGAAGTTAGGAAAGTTACTTGCACATGTACATTTTGTGTGTGTATTGTAGGCATTTAGACATTTACAAACACAACTGTTATCTAATGTCTGAACATCAAACATTTTAGATTTACATTTTATGTCTAACACAGAAGGTTTAAACCATGTAAATTTATATATACAATATGTGGACACTGTAAAGTTAACTGTCTGTACTTGCATCCATGTTATAACTGTGAAGAAAGTACCGTAATTTATGCAGAAGACAAGCAGGTGATCAGGCTAAAGTAAATCTGGAAAAGGACAGTGTTTTTTACAGACAAATCGTAGGTGGTCTGACGAAGGACAGCTTCTGCATCGGTGCTCTGTGTCCACCAACGAAGTACTGGGACTGTTTCTCTGTTAAAGCACTGGAACTGTCAGTCTGTTGAGCTAACGTAATAAGTAGTAGGGATCCCACTGTAATATCAACTGCTGGTAACAGATATATGGTCACAGTCACTGGCCAAGGCTCGCCACTGAAAAAATGTATCTCTTTCTTTTCTGAAGAAAATGTCCAAAAGTAGACCAGACAAACTCCGTTTTACTGTATCTGTTTGTTATACTTTATTTGTCTCAGAACAAATTCTTGCCAAACAGTTAATTCTGTCAGAGCTATTTCAATTCTATTATAACACAGCTAGACAGATGAATAGACTAAGGCACACTTAATCTAAGACGTCACCCCTGAATAAAACATACTGCGCAGTTTATATACTCTTTTCAACCAATGTTATTTTTAATGTCCTTGTGACTTGTTCTTCTGGTTTCTGTCTGTGTCATGAAAAAGTCCATGGTTATTTCATGCCCCTTTTTGGTTCTCGCTGTATCTGAAGACTTCACAAAAGTCTCTCCACGTCATCTTTATGTCACTTGACCTGTCTGCATTTTATTTATTTATTTATTTCTGCATCTGAAAGCCAAGAAAGTCAACTTCCTTTTTTTTTCTATAACAGGATGCATTTACAGTATTGCCCACAGCTATATGTTATTAATATCTAAACTGAACTTAACTGTTCTTGCAAAGCAAGCATATTATTTTGAAAACTGCTGTTTGGCCTTGCACATTTTCTTTCACTGTACACACAGTATATTGGGGAAAAGCATTTTAATTTACACAATATCTATCAACATCAGTTCACTGTTTCCAGTGTTGTATCTTGTCATTATTGAAAAGCCGGCCCTTGTAGGACTCACAACTGTCACTAATTCTGGAGAAGACATTGATATGGTATTATTTCATCTAATGGATTAGTGTTTACTTTCTAGTTAACTTGTGCAATTTAGGAGGGAAGTATCCATTCTACAGTCCTGTATGAATTGCTGGTGGATGACAATGAGACATTTATCATGGAAATCTGTTGCCAGACAGGAGTTGTAAGTGAACATAATTTCCAAAATGTTTGCTAATGGAATGGAATTGGGACAGAAGATCAGGTGGGTGGAAACTGTTTAATACTTTTTGTAGAGGCATAGTGAACACCTTTTTCCACATTATTCCCATCAGGGAAGGCTTGATAAATCTGGAGATTGCTTATGCAGTAACAACATCAGAGCCGTTTAGAAATTCATCTGTCAGTTGATTTAGACCAAGATTCCATTTTACAAAATCATTTGTATGCCGCATGTGCTAAAATACTGTGGCATGAGCAGTTTGGCATTCATGCTGATAAAGAATTATGAATGCCACCCTGCTGATTAGTTCGGAAAATGAATAGCAGGAGACCATCAGTGTCAGGAATTGAGGTAAATGGGTAGAGTTTAAGTTATGGATTTATCCTTTGTCATTCCAGACGTAGTACTTTTATTTATTTATTTATTTATTTATTTATTTATTTATTTAGAAGAGATCAGGATCCTTTACTTGATTCCTGTCTTCTTGGTATATCGCAACATCAGTGATAAGTCAGGAATGATGGCAAATAATCCATAAGTGATATGGTGATCATTATGGATTTGATCCTTGGAGTAATCCAAGGAAGATTAATCAGGCTAACTTGTTTCTTTTGAAGAGGCCATGTTATTAAGAGTGCTCAAAAATAGTATGTTAAAGTAATGTACTGTACTGCATCATCCAGTGGTAGTAGGTGTAATGCAGTCATACCTCTCAACTCTTCAGAAATTCATAAGCTACCCAGGTTTTTGCCTTGTATTTTTGTCTGCTCCTCACAAAATTTGTAGTTTTCTGACAAATCATTGAGAACTGAAAATGTCTAAATAATGACAGTTTCAGACTTCATATCCTTCAAAAAAATGCATGCAGATATAAACTGTGCTGTTCTAGCAACTTTCCAAGTTTATAAAAGCAACTTTTAAAATATTTCCCTGATTTTGGACCTTTGCCCTGTCATTGTTTTTGACTTTATTCAAAATTCTTTTGATAAGAAGTAGAGAGGTATGCATGCATTCTAGTAAGCAGAAAGTAAAAATGTTAGGATTAAGGTTTTATTTCTAGAGTAACAGAACCTTTGCACTTTATTGACCTTTCCTGTGTCTTACATTTTCAGCCATGATACCTAATGAAATAATGTTACTAGGTTCATATGTTAGGATCCAGTATAATAAATGCTTCATTACCAGTGTTTTTCAGTGTTCTAGTAGTAAGATCTGTTGTGAGAGACTATATGGAAGGACAGTTTTCTTTGTTTGTTGAGTATTTACAGTTGTTGGTATTGCCTCCCCCAAAGATGTGTTGCTTTTACATTACATGTCAGCCAGTGAACACTCTTATGTGATACTGACTGATGCTTCTCTCCAGGAACATAGGAACATTCAACTGATAATGGCGTCAACTTGCTAATTTTCCTTTGTTTACAATATGAAACCTGTGAAAGTCGAAGAGTATCGTATGGGAACTCCACCTACGCCTTTCTGTCTCAAACCTTGGCAGAGGAACAGATAGAGATCCTATCCCATTGAGACAGCTGGTTCCCTTGATTGTCAACACAGTCCGCATTTAGGATCCCCCTCAGTCTTCTGAGTCCTCTCCAGAGTATCCCACTGCAGAGGTCCCTCAGAAACATACATGCAGGAGGAGACACATTGACTCTCCCATGAGTCTATCACTGAAGACACGAATTTCGATGATGGGGAAAGGTCCTGCAGATTACCACTTTGGAGGTCTCATTTGATAAAATTCTTCAACTCTTGAGACCCCTTCCCAGTGTAATCAGTGTTTCTCTAGGTCTTTGGATCCAGCTCAGGTACTTCTTGGTTGCCCCCCCCCCCCCCACCATTGAAGTGGTGGATTTATTCTCTCATTGTGCATAGAAGGATGTTGCAGAATCTATTCCGTGTAGTAAACCTGGTAAGTTTTTTGATGCACCGAAAGATTGCCAGCATTGGAGCAAGGGCCTAGTGGTGGAATCCATGGTAGTAGCAGCAGCCACCAGAAAGTAGCTGACTGAAGAAAGCTCATCTGTCCATCCCTCTAACGGAATCTAATGCATTGGACAGGTTTGGGAAATGAGTTTTTACCTTAACTACCTTTGCTATGAGAGTGCTGAATTATCTGGCACCAAATGGTAATATTTCAGAGAGATTTAACTATGGAGCTGTCCAAATCTGTCTTAGTCCATGCCTGCGAAGGACAAGAAAACTGTAGACTCACAACTGGCCACCCTACAATCCCAATCAAATGCCTTCATCCATCTGACCCTAACACAACTGAGGATGTTTTGAGAGTGCAGGTACAGGCATTACCATAAGGAAACATGCTTGGATGTGGTTGTTTGACTTTGTGGAGCCTTTCAAGATGTCCTTTGTGAATACCTGTTTCAGTGGTTCAACTCTCATCAGGCCAGAATCAAGGACATGCTTTCTAGAAGGTAGCAAGACTGGAGAACCCTTTCTACAGAAGGTTTAAGTCAGTTGGGCCACCTTTTTGTGTCTTTCTACAGAAGAGATTTGGTTCTCTGCTCCCAAGAGATCCTTTTCTAGAAGCCAGAAGGCCAGCAAAAACTGTGGCTCTCAGTCTCAACAGTTCTCCCAGAACACTCCTGGAGATAGATCCCTGAGGCAGAGGGGGTAATTCTAATGGTAAAAGTTGTCCACGAGGCAGAGGAGGCCTTGCAGAAACAAGGCTTCAGGGGTCTGTTCTTAGAGAGGCCATATCAGTGCACCTGAATGGCTGCCCAGCTGCTCCACTGTGGAGACAGTCTGAGTCGCTTGTCTCTGCACCCAGAGGCCTGGGCATCCCATCATCGAAGATATCTGAGTGTGGAGGATCATAATCAGAGGCTACTCCATTCCATTTATTTACTTTCCTCCTTCAACATAGAAAATTCCCAATATGCTACCCTGTCAAAGAAAGGCAGCTGCTGTAGAAATAAAAAGGTTGCTAGACAAATGAGTCATTCAAAAGGTCCCACCAGACCAACATGGATGTGGAATTTACACAAGGTTCTTTTTGGTGCCAAAGAACTGGGACCCAAGGCCAATTCTGGACCTCAGTCATCTCAGTCAGTATGCCAAGCACCCAAAGTTCCAGTTGGTCATGGTACAGTCCATGCCATCCCGAGTTGAAGAAGAAAGATTGGATGTGCTTGCTAGACCTTAAGAATGTGTACTACCACACTGTGTGGGACAGGAGGTTCAGAGGGTTTCTCCACTTCTGGCCGGGAACCAGTCACTTTCAGTTCAGAGCCCGACCCTTTGATCTCACTACAGCATCCATGGTGTCTACCAAGTGTATAGCAGTAGTCGCAACTCACCTCAGACCGCAAGGGTTCTAGGTGTTCTGTGTCTAGACAACTGACTTGGTGCTGCTCTTACTTGGGTATTTTCTCTTTTGGATCAGAGACTATCTGTTTAGTCTTTGCTCCCAGTTAGGAATCACAAAAATCTGGAAAAATCTCAGTTTCTTCCAGTTGGAGTTCATATGTGCCCATTTAGGTATGGCAGCCAGGATAGCAAAGCTGCCAGACAGCAGATTGGCCACTCTGCAAAAACAGGCACTAAAGATTCTGTCCTGTCTAGTGCCATCAGCCACATTCGTTCTTCAGCTTTTGGGATATGTATGTCAGACTCCGTCACCCATGTCCCCTAGCCAGGTTCTACATGAGAGTTCTACAGTGGACACAAATAACATGGTGGATTCAGTCTTCCAGGGTATCTCAAGGCCATCTGTTTCTATCACCCCGCCCACATGGCCAGCGTGACCACAGCCGCTTCCCAGATATGATGGTGGGGGGGGGGGGTTACATGGGAAAGATGGTCCCAAGGCACATTGTCTTTTTCCTGTGGACAGTCTCAATATCAATGTTCTAGTAAAAGTAAGTGGAAAAGAAATTCTAGTTGGGCCTCCCAAAGGAATCTGGCTCCTTTTTTGGCTACTTTCCCTAAGGTCTTAGACTTTCTAGCATCTGTTTTCCAAACTGGAGCCAGTTTATTCTACAATTAAGGTCCAGTTAATGGCTCTTTCCACTTATCATTGTTGGAGAAAATCATGCTACCTTAGCTTCTCGTAAGCTTGCCAAAGCTTTCATGAGGGGCACCTTCCATCTTAAAC
This sequence comes from Protopterus annectens, assembly GCF_019279795.1. Lineage (NCBI taxonomy): Eukaryota > Metazoa > Chordata > Ceratodontiformes > Protopteridae > Protopterus > Protopterus annectens. The sequence continues at coordinate 242,807,112 of NC_056748.1, forward strand.
CCTCCCAGGACCCTACTCCTTGGTAGACATCAAATTTTTGACTTAGTCTCCATGCTGAAATTACTTGAAAAGCAGATTTCTATCAGGACTACAGGCTCTATCCTGCAATTATTTCTATTATTTTACAATAGATAGGGTGTCCCTCAGAACCGGTCCACCCTTTGTCCCACAAGTAGCATCTGAGCTAATGTATCAGTCAAATGGTTTTCTTTCCTTGTTTCCAATAAAGGGAATATATGCTTCAGTTGCTGAATGTACATTACCAACAGTGTTTCCACCTCCATCGTACCAAATCCTTCAGGAAGACGAATCAACCATTTGCCTTCTTTTATAAACCTAAGGTAGCCCAAAGAGTTTCAAAGGTATCCTTAGCTAGATGGTTATTCAGCTGTATTTCTCATGTTTATAAAGAAAAAGGTTTGACTCTGCCTAGACCAGTCAGAGCTCATTCAACTAGATCTGTTTCAACTTCTGCAGCCTTCTTCCAGGACCTCAGTTGATGACATTTGTACAGCAGACACTTGGTCCAGTGTTCACATGTTTATTTCTCATTATAAGCTGAATTTGATCTCCAGGAATAGGGTAGCTTTTGGTTCAGCTATCCTCCAGAATATCCTTCCATGAGGCCACCCCAGGTTCTAAGTGGCTGGGGACTCTGTCCCATCCATTGAGAAACAGATGGAAAAGACAACATCTGATATGAAAGTTATGTACTTACCATAATGATTGATCTGTGTTGTCTGCTTCCATCATCCCCCCCCCCCCACACACACACACACACACTTCCACTTACACTCCCTTAACTCCAAATCAGTAAGTACTCCTTTAGGGATTTTGGCTGCTTTTAGATTGATATCTATCAATGTGTTTTGCTCTGTTCTGGGTTTGCCGCCAATCTCGATCTGAGGGGATGTTGGTGTTAGAAGGGGATTATGGATAAGGAGAGGTGCCTGAGATTTGGATCCAAAAGTCTACTGTGGCTAAAGATGGATCTAAGGCTGGATTCAAAGACCCATCTGTTGAGGAAGGACAGAAGCAGATAACACATATCTATTGTTATGGTAAGTGCATAACTTTCATTTAAATGTAAATTTGATACTTCCACATCTTGCCTTCTTGACATCTGAAATTTTGTCAGCAGTCACAGAAATCCTGAGTTTCCCATTCAGGAAGAGTCACCAGATGTTATAATTTCCATCTGTGTGAACATACCACTTCTGATTCAGCTGTTAAAATGCACATGCATACAAGGTAAAGGCTCACTTGCAAGAGTAGCTCAGTATTAGGCTTTACTAGGTAGCAGTTCAAAAGGTGGGAGGGATTCTAGATGGAGACTTCATGAATAATTAATTAACTTGTTTGATAAACTGAATTATCATCTGCCCCCTGCTCAGTAAGTCTTTCTTCTAGAAAATTAGCATAACAGTGACATCAGATTTTGAGCATGGCTAGCAGGGATTTTGGTAAATGGCTGGATAAATGATTTGTTTATTAAATAGTGTTTATAGTACATCACAAATGAACCTCCCAGCTATCCCTGATTTTGACACAAATTTTAGCTCTGCTTGTCTTAATCCTTCCTTCCTAAAATTAGTGACTTTTGGAAACATGGTGGTAAGTTACACTTGGTAAATAATGGCAAAAATTAGAGTTATAGACACACTTCTTTTTCTACAGAAAATGTACATTAATTCACATCATCTTACTCTATTAACATCTCTAGTTACCAATACTAATGTCTTAAAACACGGCCCTGATTATTTCTGGATTTGTCCCTGATTTTGTTGAGATTTGCCCGTGTTTAGTTGAGAGGTATGATTCACACTTCATGAAACTTACTGTAGTTGCACAGGGGAGCTACAGCGACATGCTTTCTCTTTCTGTGTGAGCATTTGGTATGAAATTGGCATTCATGTAATGATAATCCTGGCATGCAATGTTGAGATATATGCATCGCATGCTCCTGCTGTATGACTACAGATACCTATTGCATAACTGTGCACTGGCAGGTAGTGCCAGATGTAAGCAGTTTGTACACTGTCCAAAACTGATTGTGCATGGTTGCTACATGTTTTTGAATCACTGCTACTCAAGACACCTTGCACTTTCAGTCAAGTATACAAAGTAAATTTCAGAGAAAACATTGAATTAATCATCAGCTTACATATATTGTCATAAAATAATAGCGATAGTAATGATGAAACTTTACTTTCCCACAGATGTAGGTGATGAAGTGTATTTTGCTATTCTAAAAGCCAGTAATTAGCTCTTGCTAGGGATCACTGTATAGTGAAGATTAGTACATATTGGCTTAGTAGCACACCAGACACAATAACTAAAGCTGATTACATGGGAAACAACATATTAAAGCTTAAATGTGGAATGGATACTGAACATACCTCTTAAACTCTTGGAGCAAGAAATCTTGACAAAGGCCCAAAAATAGGGATACTTTTTAAAATATTGTTCTTACAAACTTGGAAAGTTAATAGACTAACAGGTCCTGCATTACCATGACTTTTCTGAAGGATATGTAGTCTGCAACAAAATTATCTGCCCTTATCTTTTGACTTTAGTCTTCAGTGATTTGTCAGCGATTTGCCAGGAAACTCACAATTTTATGAGAAACAGGCCAAAAATATGAGATGAAAATCTGGACAGTTGAGAGGTATGGTACTGAAGATGTGCTTCTGAGAGAAGCTGCAAAAGAAGCCAAAAAAGTGAAATAGGCAAACAAAGAAAAATATCAGGAAGCAGGAATCTGTTTAATAAAGTTCTACTTAATTTATTTATTTATTTAATGTTTGCTTAACAAGAAATTCTGACTGGGCAAGAGCCCATTTTCAGCAGAGGCCTGGGGAGAAAAGCTCCAAAACAGAAAAATATTTCAAATATATTTGTAGAAAATACAATGAAGGTGTAACCTTTTGATTTAAAATAACAATTCAAAATAGTGTGATTGTGAGGAATAATGCAAAACTTAACACAAAATAAAAACCTTGTAAGATGTATGAAGGTCATGATTAAGAAGAATTACTCAAAAAAAAAATCCAAAGCAATAAATTTCATGAGGTGAACAAAGAATAATTCACATACATTGTAGTTTTAGAATACGCATAAGTAAGTAGGCATAGAGTAATAAAGAGAGAATACAAGATCTAGGTAATTGGCAGGAAGAAAGTTAAACATACAGATTTGCAACTTGAATATCGATATCATATGTATAAAAAGATGTAGTAGGTTAATATAAGAGAAAGTTTGGTTAGATTAATGTAAAAGGGTTAATGTGTGATACAGAGAGTAGGCAGGTGAGAAGGTATTTGACACAGGAGTGTAGCCATTGAGTTCTACTTTGTACTCACAGACGCTTATTGCTGCCCCCAGTCTACCTGGCATTTAAAAAATGGTCATATCAGTCGAGATGTTGCACCCCCCCAAAACTTAATTTGTGTAACATTTTCAGCTGCTCAGTCAAAAACTATCAGAAGTATTGTTTTCAGATTTGCAGTCATCTCTGTAAGAAAGAAAGCTATATAGATATTTTTACAGTCCTCAATTTAGATGGTTATAGATACAGTAAGGCTTTACAAAGTTCCAATGTTTCTAAAATGTTCAGAAAAGTTGTACTCTTTAGAGTACAAAGAGTATGCCTGGCAACACCCTTGATTTGACAACGTAAGACGTAGGGTAGAGTATAAGAGAAAGTTTGGTTGGATCAATATAGAAGGGTTAATGTACAATACCGAGAGCAGGCAGGTGAGAAGGTATTTGACAGAGTAAGAGGCAGGGTGCAGAATATATAGAAGAGATGATTGTAAGAGGGAGATGAAGCTATCCTGGTGTACTGCATGCACATGTACATTACATTTGCTGTATGAAAAACAGGAAAAAAACACATCAGATCTTAGCTTGGAATAAGTATGCAGTGCTTCTCTGTACTTTCTGCATAACCAAGTCTTTTCAAATGTATCACTCCAGTCTATCCTCCTTGTTACCAGATCGTTTAATATTTATGTTCTATCCATGCACAAGTCTTAGAAATAATACATTTATTTATTTTATTTTACATTTGTGTACCAGGAAAGTCCGACTGGAACGAGGTCCATTTACAGCAGAGGCCCAGGGAGAAAAGCTCCACATCAAACAATATGTACAGTGGTAAATATACAATCAAAAAGATATATCATACAATGGTTTGCTCCAAACAAGCTTCATTTACACATAGTAGACCCTGGATGGCAGTATGTGGGAGAAAAAACTCCACATTAACTGATGCAATCAAAAGAGACATCACACAAGACATAATTTACACCTAGTAGGCCCTGTATGGGAGAGTGTGAGTACGGTATAATAGAGATAGTAAGCAGTGAACAGAGGAAGGTAGCAAGAATTGGAGGAGAGCAGGAAAGCATTTATGTGATACAAGGACAGAGCCAGGATTGCAAGGTGTGACTTAAGTAACTTTTTAAACAGTGAGAGAGATGGTGCTGAAGAGATATTTTGGGGGAGGTTATTCCATTTCCTAGCGATGATATGAGAGAAAAGAGCTTTCCCTGCAGTATTGGTTTTGAATATACAAAGCAGTGTTTTTTTGGATGAGCGTAGAGGATGGTTTGCTGAATATTGGTTTAGTAGTTGGTTTAGGGCTTGGAGTTTTGTGGGGATTCTTTAGTATGATGAAGGTTAGCACTAGTTGGTGGTAACTAATTAATTGAGGGAGTTCTAACCTCTGTAGCTCCTTTAGGGCAAGGCAGTGATGGCTTCTAAAAGTGGAGTTATTGGCGAATTTTGCAGTTTTATTGTAACATGATTCTAGTTTGTCTAGGTCTGTTTTCCTGATGTGGGTTAGGATTGGTGATGCATACATTAGTGTAGACAAAAGGTGGGTTTGGGCTAGGGTGATTCGTGCTTGGTCTGATAGGAACTGTTTGTATAAAGTTCCTAATTTTTTATGAACCTTTTTAATGGTTAGAGAGATATGGACATCAAAGTGAAGATCCTTATCTATTTCAACACTGAGGAGCTTAGTATGGGGGAAGGAGAGATTATGGTGCTGTTTTTGGAGGTGATAGTGAAGGAAGGAGGTGTGGTTCTCTACTTACCTGGCAGGGGGAATACCACGATTAAGAAGGTGGTTTCCCCAGGGTGAGGCTTTTCCATTGCAGATTTCGGTTGGGTGACCCCTGTGATTTCCCCAAATGTGGGACATTCAACTGTATAATTTATGGTACATCCCGGAAATATCTGTGCATTCCTTCTCATAAAACTCTCACCTTACAATATTACCATAATTTCCAATGGAAAGCATTTCGGACAGTCAGAAGCAGCTGAAGAGTATTTCAGACTCCGCATTCTTATAGCATTATCTGGCTTCTGACTGACAGATGATATTTAACCTTATCATACAAGCACAGAGTAGTCCTTTTCACCCCACCCCCCTTTATAAGGCATCCCAAACACCAGACTTAGAAATCAGATTTAGTAGTCAGTGTGTCAGGTTGCTTAGTTTTTCTGAGGCAGTATTCTATTATCCCTGATATTTCAGAACTGGTCTTTTATATTAGTACAAAGATCTAGAGGTAACGTGTGTTGATTTTTGGAAGGTAAAGGACATGGGTTGTTGCTTGGCTTAAGTAACGGTGTCATTGCCAGAGCTAGCGGAAAGTACAAGAAAGCTAGTGTGTACCTTCAGATATTAAGTCTGTCCTTGTTTTTTATATTTGTCACAGGATTTCCTGAGGATTCAGATGCAGTTCTATAAAATAAGAAAGAATCTTAATTGATTTTTATCAGAAAATGTGATTGTTGCTGTGAAAGGGACAGATTATCACAATTCTTTTATTTTTAACAGTTTTAGTTGCTTTGTAGTCTGATGACCAGATTTATCACTTACAACATAGCTTCTGACAGTGATCAAATTATTTTAATTTGACTGTGTCACTCTCTTACCTCTTCCTTGTTTTTTTACCTTACCTTCAGGCAAGTATTACTTGCAGAATGACACACCACCAGCTGCTAGATGTAATTATGTAAGCCGAGAATATATTTTATTTTCTAGCTGAGTTCTGTAAAATGTATGTAACCCAGTTTCCTACCATATCTGCAGATAACATGCTGAAGTACTTTCACTATACGTAGCAAATAGAACTTTTTATATGTATATGTGTCTTAAGCCACTCATTTTGAGGACATTTGTAATGCTAAGACAAATAGGCTATTTTTCACGATTCTGTTTATACTACATTTGCCAAATGGCAGATGGAGACAGTATTCTATCCCTTAAATGAATTTAACATTTTACCTCCCTTTTTTCCCCTTTCTCAATCCACTTTCCCTTACCCCCCCCCCCCCGAATGGCTTAGTGGATTCTGTCATCACCACCCATTCCTGTAGTCTGTTTCTTGGGTTTTCTGGTACTACTGGTCCTTTACTGCCCAGTTCACTCTCTCAGATCATTAGATATGCAGCACATTTTTCCAGGACACGTCCTGAGACTTGAGGTAGGCTATATTCCTACCTAGCTTCTGTCCTTTAGAATTAACTGTCTTCCCTGATACAGACAATTCACAGGCCTCCTTCTGAAGGTTCCTACAATAGTTTCTTTAGTGCAGTCTGTTTAAATCCTAACAGAGATGCTGCTCTTACCTCTCATAATTTATTTTTAAATTGTTATTTAGTTCTAGCTTGTTAACGTTTTTGTGCAGAATTTCATGCTATTTTCTGTTTTATGATCTTATATTCAGGGCCAATGTACAGGCACTTACATATTTAAAAAGGTCTGCAACCCTCTCCTTGAAGAAGTATTTACATAGATCCAGGGGGAAGTTGGTTCCTACCATTTGCTGTCCGTCTTCCCTCCTCCCCTGTCCTTCTTTTTCAGGGTGATACTTGTATATCTCCCAGACTTGATTTTAAGCTGTCATGCCCCCCCCCCCATCCATTTTGTCATGTAGTGGAAAGAGTTCTATCTTGTATTATCACTTTTCATTAATCTCTTTGTGTCGCTTTGCTCTGGGCTTCTTCCAGCAGCCTGATGTCCAGCCTCCTCCCTATATGGCCTCCAGAACTGCTTCCAGTAATGAAGGTGTGGCCTGACCATGGTCTGGTAGACAGGAAGGATTACTGCTGTGCTTCTGAAGTGTATCTCCTTGAGGACACACCCCAGTACTCTGCTTTCACAGCCTTTCACTTTGCTCCTGGTCACATAGTCCAGGTGTACTAAACAATTTCACATACCTTTCCTGCTCTTTTGCCCTCAGTTCTACCCCTGCCAGGTGATGCTACAGTCGTGGTTGTTTTGACCCAAGTGTTGTGTGTGTCTCTACACTGAACTGCAGATGGAACCTGCCCAGTTGGCCAGAGTTTCCAAATACATTTGTAGACCCGCACCACAGTTTTCACTGCTGCACCTATGTGTCAAGGGCAAAGTCGTTATTTCTGATTTTTTTCATAGAAAAAAAAAAGAAATACAGAAGAATTCAAATCATGGTGTCAACCCTGCAGTACCCCACTTGCCATTTCCCCTTATTCCTGACATTTACCTGTCACCACAGCACTCTGTGTCCTATCTTCAAACTATGGTGGATTTTAGAAGATAATGACCATTATCTCTGAGCAGAGTGCAGTACTTTTTATTAATATTGTATAGTTGCTGCTAAGGCCCCAATAAGAATTGGAGCCTTTTGCTTATGGCACTGTTAGTTCTTATTAAAGTAATTGGACTTTGCACTTGGCTTTTCTGATGACAAATGCTTCTATGTTCTTTTAGAAGGAAGTGTAATCTACAGTTTCGATCATGAGCAACATATAATATTACTCCATTTCATGGTTCTGTATTTAGTCCAAAGATTTTTCACTGCCTACTGTGTAACTGAGCAGTTTGTTTAAAAGAAAGCTACAGCTATTTCTCAATGAGCAATGTATTTTCCTCCTGACTGCTACTCTGCCAAATGTAATCAAAGTATAGCTTGGCTGTTTTTCATCTTGTTTTGTAGTTGTATCGCAGTTATCTTCCTCACTGTATTGGGTTAGCATGAATTCTAAGACCGAAGCCAAACAGTCACTTTGTAACTCTAAAATTAAAGACCCCAACAACAGAAGGAGCATGCACCTATGCCAGGACTTTGTGTTCTAATTACCATTTTCCCAGTAATTACCTGCCACAGTACATAACTCACCAAATAGTACGGCAAGGGGCCACCACACTCAGTTCGATGGCAGACCAAAAGCCATGTTACAACAATCACTAAAGTTGAAACAAAGGAAGCATACACCTGTAACAATACTTCATAGTCTCAGTGCATGCTTCACAGTAATTCCAACTCTATACCTGACCCATGAGAAAGTTCATCTTAGTTTCAGAATATTTCTAGCACTGGTCATTTCATCTCACCACATAAACACACATGGAGATTCACAGAATAAAAAGCGATCCACAATCTGTTGTAGTCATGCCAACTTTATCTACATACTCATATACATAAAAAAAAAATCACAAGTACATAAAAACCAAGCTCTGAAGTCCCAGTATGTAAGGGACAAAAGGTCTTACTTTTTATTTGCCTGTTTTTTTTTTTGTTTGTTTTTTTTTTGTATGTATATGTGGATAATAGTTGATGTGACAACACTACATGATCACTTTTTATTCTACGAGTCTTCATCGCCACAAGCATGTTTGTGGTCCACATGATCACTTTTTATTCTGTGAGTCTCCATCGCCACAAGCATGTTTGTGGTAAGATGAAACTTGGTTTTTGGATGGCCATTTGGAATGATTTATGTACTGTGGCAGGTAATTATTGGGAAGCTGTCATTAGAATGCAAAGTATTGGTACAGGTGTATGCTCCTTCTGTTGTTGGGGTGTTCAGTTTTGCAGGAATTCTCAGAATAGTTTCTTGAGAAATTTGCTTTCTTGGCTCAGGATAAATATACATAGCAAAGTTTTTGCATTCCGTGTCATGTTTCCCTCCCACTGAGGTCACAAACATACAGAGCCTTTGGAGTTTAAGAATTACTGTGCAGAAACACACTAGCCTTGTCACAGCAGAGGAAGCAGTTTATGAAATCTGACATGTTAGTTTGATAAGGTAATTGAGTGGAAGAGGATGCATTAGTTAAATTATTTCTTACTGTTCCAAAGAAAAAACTGATTTACTCACTGCAAGAAAAGGATCCTTTGAATTCTGTGAGTAGAAGAGAACAGTTTAGCAAAAGAAATGTCCACTCTTGTATGAAAGAAAGTCATTAACTTACCAAGCCTTTTGTGGTAGCTGCAGAGAGTTAGGTATGTTTACAAGGTGATAGAAAGTTATATCAGACAAGTCGCTGATTTAAAAAATGTACAGTTTCCAATTTCAGAAATTTTTAATTAAGCAGCAACTCAAAGAACTCACATTTTTAGAGAATGAGCAGAACAATGTGTTACCAAAAAGGGCAATATCCCATAGAAGAGTCACAGAATGCATTGTGGGAAAGATGACCACTAAAAACCAAAATCTGCAGCTCCGACAGGTATGGGCGCCAGAACCACAGAGCGAGGGGGAGGCAGTGCCCCCCCCCCACTTTTACAGCTACAAGACCTGTCTCTTAATGAAGAGACATAGGCAATTGAGGATCCATGTGTGCAGCGTGTGTCACACACTAATGTGCATTTAAACACAAGCACGCGGAGAAATGTGAAGTTGTTAATCTCGCAGATTATTCTCACTGATGGGGTTGGAGGCGATCCTCTGCTCCAACACGGCCGATAGCAAGCTCAAGGTTTGCCAGTAGTTCGAGACCAGCCCCTTATCCCACCATGCACTGCTACAATTACCTCAGATCTTGTTTGCTGCGAATAATAATCTATACATACATATGTATATATATATATATATATATATATATATATATATATATATATATACAACCCATACATACTCTCTTATATATATCTATGAAGAAGAGTACCCAAAGGGAAAGAGAAATATTGAATAACCAGGATGGCACTAGCCTCTAAGTCAACAGTAAGCCAGGTGGGGGAAGGAAGGAGGGACGTGAGAATAAAGGCAAGATAAACAACTCACGTGGAACGTTATGGTAAGTACATAACTTCTATATGTGAAGTTGTTAATCTCGCCGATTATTCTCACTGATGGGTATCGTCCCTAGCACCCTCAACCCTGGGTGGCTCATGGGAGTATGTTCTTCAGTACTGTAGAACCAAAGGAAGACCTGTCCCTAGAAACCTTATCTACTTTGTAATGTGAGATAAAGGTAAGAGGGTTAGACCAAGTGGCTGCAGTGCAAATATCATCAAGGGGCAATTTAGCTTGAAAAGCAGAAGAGGTAGAGACAGCTCTGGTAGAATGAGCTTTTGGTTTGTGCGTTAAAGGCATGTTCATAAACAAAGGATATACAATCGGATAACCATTTAGATAAGGTTGTTTTAGCCACTGGATTGCCTTTTCTTGCTTCTGAGAAGGCTACCAAAAGTTGATCTGATTTCCTAATATCCTTAGTTCTGTCAAGATAAAATCTGAGCTGTCTGTGAGCATCAAGTTTGTGCAGCATATATTCTAAGTTGTTAGAGTGGTTGGGGAAGAACACTAGTAGTTCAATGACCTGACTGATGTTTGACTCAGAACAGACTTTAGGTAAAAATGAGGGGTTCGTTCTGAGAGATACTCTATCAGCATGGAAGATCATGTAGGGTGATCTGATGGATAATGCTTGAAGTTCTGACACTCTGCGGGCAGACGTAATGACCACAAGAAAAATTGTTTTCTACGATAAGAATTTTAAAGCACAAGGAAAAAGCTGGTTCAAAGGGAGGAAGAATAAGTTGAGACAGCATAAGGTTTAAATTCCAGGGAGAAAAGGGAATCTTGATCGGAGGTCTCATATGAAGAACGCCTTTAAGGAAGGTTTTGGATAATTTATGGCTCATAATATTTGAGCCATCAAGACCAAGGTGAAAATTTGAGATAGCAGCTAACTGAACTCGAACTGTAGCAGCTGCTGCCCCTTCCTTAAAAATTTTTGTCAAAAATTCCAAAATCAAAGATAGCGGAGGTCGAAAAGGGTCAATGTTCTGCGTGTTGGCACAAATTGAGAACCTTTTCCATTTGCTGCCATATAATTTCCTGGTAGATGGCTTGTGAGAGGACAAGAGAATCTGTCTTGTATCTTCTGAAATTGAATGAAACCTGGCAATTAGGGGAAGTGGATTAGCCAAGCAGTCAGTTTCAGGGACTGTAGAGAAGGATGAAGGTCCCCTGACGGGTGCATCAGAAGGTCCGGAACTGGGTCCAGGATCCATGGATCCTCCAACAGATGATGGTGGAGAAACGGAAACCAAATCTGTCGAGGCCAGTAGGGGGCTATGAGTATAACCTTCCTTCCCAGCGATTTTGCTTTGTGTAGAAATGTGGGTATTAATGGGAAGGGTGGAAATGCATAAAGGAGACCTGGGGGCCAATCGTGTAAAAGCGTATCTCTCGGGGATGACCGGGAGGTGGTATCAGGGCAAAGTAGCTTCTGCATTTTGAATTGATGTGGCTGGCAAATAGGTCGCAGCAAGGCTGGCCCCATTTGTGGAAAATCAACTTTGCGACCTGTTGATTGAGAGACCACTCGTGAGGGAGTAATATTGCCCTGCTTAGCTTGTCCGCTATGATGTTGGATTTCCCCGGGATGTGCATTGCTAACAGAAAACGCTGGGACAACACAGCCCATTGCCAAACCCTGAGGGCTTCTCGACAAAAGGGGTAAGACTTGGTTCCGCCCTGCTTGTTCAAGTACCAGACTACTGACATGTTGTCGGTCTAGTCCCTAGAGGGAAAGAGCCCAGAAAGTACTGCAACGCCAGAAGTACCGCTCTCAACTCTAGAACATTGATGTGCAGATGTGATTCTTGATCTGTCCATGTGCCTTGGGCAGTCTTTCCCTGAAAATGCCCCTCCCACCCTATTAGGGAAGCGTCCGTGGTCGCAGTGGCTACTGGGGGGGAGAACAAAGGGTCTCCCTACTGTAACATGAAGAGACGTCAACCACCACCAAAGGTCTCTCCTGCAAGAATCCGTGAAAAGAATCATGTGTTGCATGGGTAGTTTCTGGTAAGACCACTGAGTGAAGAGAAGCCATTGAAGGATTCACATATGCATCCTTGCGAGTGGTATAGCCAGGATTACTGCCGCCATCAAACCTAGTACTTTCAATACCTCCGCTGCTGTAGCTTTGTTCTTTGACACCAGTGAGCTGGCGTTTTGGCAAAGAAAAGAGACTCTTTCGATAGGGAGACGTAGAGTGCTGGTTGAGGTATCTAACTCTGCTCCTATAAAAACGGTATGCTGGGATAGCGATAAGGCAGACTTTTCGAAGTTGATCGTAATGCCTAATTGATGGCAGAGTGTCAGAGTGTATTGTGTTGCCTGAGTCGATTGATGCCTGGTGGTAGCGGTGAGGAGCCAATCGTCTAAGTATGGAAACACCTGGAATCCTAGATGCCTCAGGTGAGCCGTGACCACTGCCATGCATTTGGTGAACACTCTGGGGGCTGAAGTGAGACCAAAGGGCAGGACTCGAAACTGGTAATGATTGGCTCCCAGCCGGAAGCGCAGATGATCTCTGGAGCGTCTGTCCATCTTTATGTGATAGTACGCATCCTTGAGATCTATAGAGCACATCCAATCGCCTTTCCCTAAAAAGGGAAGATTGCACTGAAGTGTGACCATTTGGAACTTCTCTTTCTTTACGAACTTGTTGAGTCTGTTGAGGTCCAAGATAGGTCTCCAGTCCCCTGTTTTCTTTGGTACCAAAAAGAATCTTGAGTAAGTTCCGAATCCGACTTGATCTGCTGGGACTGGTTGGATTACTCTTTTTTTCTAGCAATCTGTGGACCTCTACGATTGCTTGTTCCCTGAGATTGGGTGGAACATGTGGGATTTTTTTGATAGGAATGGGAGGGGTAAAGAACGGAATGAAATATCCTCTGGAAATGATGCTTTGTACCCAAGTATCTGATGTTATGTTTATCTAGGCTTCTGGGTACAATGACAAGCGACCCCCGACTGCCTCCAGAGCCGAACAGTCGGGCCCCCTTTCAGGAGCGCTGGTAGGACTGACCGGAGAACTGACCCCTGTCACCCTGTTGCTGCGGACCCCCTCTGCCACAGGGGTGGCATCTTCCCTTGTAACCCCTTCCTCTGCTTCTAGAGGGGGTTTCACCATGTGTGTCATGAAAGGCTGCTTGAGTTTTTCGGAACCACATCTTCCCCCCTAGTGCCCTTGGGGTAGGGCCGAGTAGGAGTGGAAAAGCGGACCCCAATGGCAGATAAAGTCTTGTCTTCCTGTTCACACCTGGTTAAAGTTTCCTTTACTTTGGGCCCAAACAGTGATGAGCTATCAAATGGGGTATTAATAAAAGAAGACTTGAAGGGTTCCGCAAAGGAATAGAGATGCATCCAGGCTTGTCTGCGAAGAGCAATGCCCGAACTAGCGGCTCTACTTGAACCATCAGCGGCATAGGATATGAGATGCATGGACGAGTTCACTACTGAGTTAAGGGTAGCGAGCTGGGCTTTGACTTTGTCAGCCACTCCTGCAGCTACTGTACCCTGGAGAGTATCTCCTAGCTCTTTCAGGAGATCTCTCTGTAGTCTCATAAAGTGGGTCAAGTAGTTCAGTGATCACAGAGAAAAAGTCGCTGAACTAAACATGCGCTTCCCATATCTATCCATAACCCTAGAATCTCTGTTAGGGGGATGGATAGAAGAGGATGTCTCAAATACTTCCTTTTTGGTGGCTGCAGCCACCACCATGGTATCCAAAGGCACTCATGTTGTCAAAAAAGGTTTATCGACTGGGGCAGATATGAATTTATTGGGTCTACGAGGGACAGGTTCCATGGCCTAAGGTGACTCCCACGCCTTACGAATGATCAGATCTATGAGCTCGTCATAAGATGGAGACACACAAGAAGTGGAAGGTTGAGACCCAAAAGCCTTCAAGAGCACAGACTCATCCTCAGTAGGGGTCTTGGACTGCCAGTCGCCTCTCTGACCAAGGATCTCTAGTATCTCTGCAAAAGAGATATTCTCAGAGGAGGACTGAGGGGACCCTTCTGACTCATGTAAGTCCATGTCAGATGTCAAAGACTTCTGTGGGGAGTCTAAGTGCCTCCTATTGCATAGTCTCTTTCTGGGCACCTCCTCAGTGGGGGGGGGGGTCTGGGGAGGTCTCAGAAGAGCAGGGGACACCCTGTGGGGGTACTTGAGGCTCAGGGTCTCTACGCTTAGAGGGGTCGGTAGATGCAGAAGTAGACACACAAGCTTGAGGGGAGAGGGAAAGCTGAACCGATGCTGATGTTGTCTTTGGAGACAAAACTTTCCTCATAGCATTGAAGGAACCATGGCTCCGACGAGGAGGTGTGGACGGACCCGAGAGTACCGTCCGATCCTCCCGCACCAAAACCCTGGGCTCCGAGCCTAAGGTAGGAGCCGAGCTCATCCGAGCCGAAGCCCCGAGAGGGAGAGTCGGCACCGACAAGTCGGTGCAACTATCCTCCCCGGACCCGACTGGAGAGCGGCAGCTCCTAGAGCCCTCGGTCGACACCAAGGACATCTGAGTAGATGGAGCCGATAACCCCTGAGCGGATATCGGCTCCAAGGGTCCAACTGCCATCAGTTCGACTTCCCTCGGCTCCAAGAGTCCAGTATGGCTCGGAGGAGAAGTAGACAAGTTCGGTTCCATGGTCTTCGGCACCAACAAGCTGGTCGGGGCAGACAACAATTTGGCAAGTGTGCCTGTAAAAGCATCTGCACTAGCCGATCCATGTCCAAATCCAAAAGGCTGACTGAAGACTTAGCTGAATGCACCGAAGTTGCTGACTGGAGCAGAGGTGAAGAAGGAACTTCGGAGACCAGCTCCAATACTGAGAGCTGGCTCCGAATCACAGTACACTTGGCTCCGATGACTGTGGAACCGATGGCCCTCCTTCTGAAATTTTAGTCTTTTTGGATACCTTATCTGAAGACTTGGATTTTGAAGATTTGGAAGATGTACTAGCACCTTCATGGCTATTCAAAACCTCTGAAAAAGATTGCTGCAGCAATCCTCTGTCTATAAGTTTCCTCCTTCTCTCCAAGAGGACTCTTGAAGAGAAGGAGTGACAAATGCTACAGGTGTCTTGGAGGTGCTTGGCCCCCAAGCAGTAGACGCATTGAATATGTCCGTCAGTGATGGACATTTTCTGCCCACAATCTGGGTATTTTTTAAAACCCGATTTGGGATGGGATTTCTCCCTATCCTCTGACATACTGAGAGAAAAACAGTAAATAGATTCACAAACAACTAAGCCCAACCCGGGCACTATCTACAACAGTAAATAAAAATATAATACAAATATGGGACTAAGAGTCCCACAGAAAAAAACCTAACTACTAAAGGGATTAATAGTAGGAAAAGGGGCTAAAGGCTCATACAAACTAAAAAGCCAAGAAGTCCCTAATTTAAAACAATTTAAACTATCTAAACTGTCTACAATATCTAAAAATAATGGAACTAACAGACGCTACTTAAATATATCAAAAAGGAAAAGTTTTTAAAAACTTGCTGTTAATTCTGTTTCTAAAATGGTCCGAGCTATCTGGATCACCGAGATCTCTCTTGCCGCGGCAAACTAGGTCTGAGGTAATTCTAGTAGTGCATGGTGGGATAAGGGGCTGGTCTCAAGCTACTGGCAGACCTTGAGCTTGCTATCGGCCGTGTCGGAGCCGAGGATCGGCTCCAACCCATCAGTGAGAATAATCGGCGAGATTAACAACTTCACATCTTCTATTTATGCTGTTTCCCCGAGTGCTGATCATTGCTGCCAGAATGGTAAGGAGCACTCAAGAGAAAGGGTGCAGCCGATGGCAAGATGAAAGATGAGGTACGCCGTTTGAGATACTTAATGTGAAATGCTATGTTTTGGTGTAATGGCAGTTGGTGAGTGCTGTAAATGAATGTTTAACCCGTATGTTTGGGTTTATTTCTCTTTGTGAAGTTTCTGTTGGTTTTTAACTTGTTGGCGTTATGTCAAAGACTGTGGTGTATTTCTATGACCCAGATGTGGGCAACTTTCACTACGGTAAGGAGAGAGCAGAAACATTACTTGCAAAGACCTGTAGCCAGTCACTGTGTTACATATCAGTACCTCTTTTAGTATCTGTGATAGAGTTCGCCACTGCTTTATATGAATGACAGAGAAGAGTATTTTATGAAGGCAGAATATTTTTGTGTAGGCTACATCTGGCTGATGAGTGCACAGTGACTAGACATTCCAACATTTCTGGGATGGGAACATTTTGTTGTTAACAAAAGTTCCACTGTGCCTTGTTTGGCTGTTTGTGTAACCTCCCCTGCACATATGATTTGTTTTTACTTACATTATTACATGCATTTTGTGCTTAGTGTTTTAAGAGTTATAGTTTTATATGTTTTCATATGATTTGGTTATATTTTTATCAACTGAGCAGTCTGTTTTGTTTCGAGTATGATTCACTTGATTAGTAGTTTTACGTCGGACTGTGGACTGCTGTTTCTGGCATTTATTTGAACATGTTTTATCATACTTTTCACTTCCCACAAAAAATTGTATTTCTTTCAGACTTGCTTCTTCTCTTGTCCATCATCCTCTCACCTCCTGAATGACCATTCTAACTTTTCTATCACTTTATTTTCTTATTGCTTCTTAACTCCTCCATTATTTTATACCATTATCATAGTGCCCCCACAAGTTTCTTTATTTTCTCATTATGCAAGTAACTTGTACCCTAAACTACTCTCTTCTTTCAGAGGCATCTCACCATATATTTTTATTCAGACTTCTAATTTTTGTCTTTGAAATGTACACCCTTGCTAGTAATCGGGCACCCATCATATTGTGTGTCAGTTCTTGAATCTTCACTTTTTTTTTTTTTTAATCCTGGGGAGGGCTTTAGTTCAACATGATTTGGTATACTCACAGTTAAATCAGTGATCCCTAAATACTGTTCCTCCATCTTACCTCTTTCCTGTTCCTTTCATCTGCTTTATTTATTAATATGGTTGATAATCAGGTGGTCTGGCCTGATCCAGATAGCCCTGTTCTTGCTGCTGTGTGCAGCAAAAGGGTAAGTATTTATCCAAATGTGCTGGGATCTTTAACTGTGACTTGTCTAAACATGGGCTAAACTCTTGGTTAGGCTTATAAGGGCCTCAGGGCCAATAGTCTAGTAATCTCCTATGATCCTATGAGAGTTTTGCTGATTCGTGAGATGTTTTCTCATTTAGGTTTGAGCAGTGTTTATGGTAACTGAGGAGAAATAGCTAAGTAATGGAACACTGGAGTAACTGGGGAGGTGGCTGCTGCTGGAGTGGCAGGAGGTTGCTGCAGGATGTGCTGCTCTGCGGGGGCCCAATATATGACCCTGCCTTTGTCCCAAACAATAACTGGTGCCAGAATCATAAATTGAAACTAAACTCCAAAAAATACAGTATTGTATCCTTTATAAAGTCATCTTTTTCAGGGAACTACCAAATTGACAATACCTCCTGAGAACTGACGCAGTTGTTTGGCATTTGGGAACTTGTGTGTACAGTGACCTAACTTTTGACCACTATGTGCCCAGAGTCAAAGTCTTTCTATATTGCACAGTTTATAAACAAATTGATTACAACTAGATTTAGAGATGTTATTGTCCCCCTTTACAAAGCCCTCATTAGGTCAATCATTTTGTATAATGCCAACTTTGGCATGTATCTGTTCAGACCCATGCAGCAATTGGAATACTCACAAAGATACCTTATTAAAAGGATACAAGTCCTAAACAATAGGTCTTGCGTGGGCCACCTCAAAAATTTACCACTATACTCAGTATCTTACAGAGTGCTTAGTGGTGACCTGTGTCTGGCATACAAGGCATCCTCTGATCTGATACTGATGGACCTAATGAACATCAGCAAGTCAAATGGCATCAGAAATACTCAGTCCAGGTATCTAAACTGAATGTTGTGGAGAGATGGCTAGAACAAACTCTCCATTCAAGTAAAACAAAGCTCATCCCTGTCCATATTCAAATGCAACTTGGATCTAAGGATGGGTAATAGAAAACGATTGCCCCTCATGTCACTAAAGGATAGAGGCAGTTCCTAAATGCTGCATCCCTTACATGAGTCCCCCCAAATTATCTATGGTATGATCACAGTTGTTCTCACTAGGGCTAATATACAATTATCAGCCATGGGATAAGTAAGACCAATCAGAAAATGTTAATTCAAGCACCAAAAGGGAAATTGGCTAAGCTTAAAATGTCCTCCAAGTGAACCTATGTTGTGGTAGTAAATAGTTTTAAAAAAACTGCCCTTTTTAGATTACTAAGTGCCCCTCTCACCTTCCGTCCCCCTCAGTCTTCAACATCTTCCGGCGCCTCTGCCAATAGGGCATTTTGAGATGAAAGAAGAAGATGATCAGTAATGCTGCAGGGACAATAATACTGCATAAAAGGGCAAACATGTTTAAAAACCGATTTTCCTTTCAATTTTTTGCAATAGTGTTCCTTTAAAAGAAGACTAGAATTCCTGGGTCATACCTGTAAATTGTTTGCAATTTATTTAGTTGGCCCTACTTGGTGTGCAAATTGTAAAATAAAATTAATTGTCACTGGATGTTCTATGGTGATACAGAACACATGACTACTGCTAAATGTTGCAAAAAAACATAGACACTGAAGTGTTTCCATTGGAAGGCATTTACACACAAATTTAAGACGTTTGTTGTAGTTCTTGACTTCATGCAGCATGAGTGATTTATTCCTTACCCTTAACAATGTCTTCTTTCCCCTTCCTCCATTTTCAGCCCACTGAATAATTAGTTTGACAAATCAAGGTGCCGCAAAATGAAAAGCGCACATAAAGAAGTTCCTATTTTTTTTCCAAAAGTGAAGTATTGTTGTTTTGTTGTTGTGAAATTTTGCTCGGCAGTGTTTCAGTCCAACGAAGGAGTACAGTGAGTTCATGATCACATTGTTTCCCTCCTCTTCCTCCTCCAGGTGTATCAGCAGAGGAGAGCTTTGCAATTACAGTTTAATTGATCTGTATACTACAATGGCCAGATGACTTAATAATGGTTAGGTATTTCTCTTTTGTTTGTAACGTTTAAGCATTGTGCCAATGAAACCCTTTCTTCTAGTTTTGTATAGTAATTAGGTACATAAACCACATGAATGTTCAACTGTGTCTCTTTTGTTATAGTAAGTAGTGAAACAAATAAATTATATACCTAATGAAGGTCATATTAGAGGTCACAGCAGGAGTTTTGCTTATGAACATGGCTTGTGGTGTGGGGTACCACATAGTCTGAGGAGGTCATTAAGAGACAACTGATTGCCACATTGGTATTTTTCATCACTCTAACTGTCCTTGATTTCATAATTACAGGTGTTCTGTTATCTCCCTCCCACCTCTCAGCAGTGGCATAAAAAAGTACTTGGCTTCTAACAGATTTTGTTCCCCAGTTCTGAAGCTTTAACAATAAAATATAGATGTGTGTGTTTTTTATTTGTTTTAATTAGCACTACTGAGTCCTCATTTTGTTAGCTTGCAGATTAGTAGACAGATTTTATGGTGGTGATGACAAGAAGACTTTGCATGTCCTTTTATTTAAATGCCTAGCGCACACATTTCCTGTAGAAACCAGCTGGTTTTGTCTGCATAACGCAACTAGATTTTCCGTTTGGAAAAATAAGTACAAGTCATTATATTTGCTCTTTTCATCTCAGTCAGTGGAATCAGAAACATGGAACACAGAATTCAGAAGGCTTTGATCACATCTGACTAAATGAATAGGTCATAGACTGACCCCCCCCCCCCCAAATAATCCAGCAGTTTACATGCCTGCTCTTGTTATCTCATTGCATAATTTTATTTCCCGTGCCATGGTCTTCAAAGATCTCAGTCCAAGCCTGCGTGTTTGTGTAGTAAAATACATGCTTTTATTCATTTGTCTGGATCTGACATCACAGGACCAGATACTGCAGTTTCTTCAATTTTCTGTGTACTTTACTTGGTTCTTTTTTATATTGTTAAAATTGGTAATAAGAATGCACCATATAAGCAGGAAAGAATAACCATTACAATACCTTGAAACAGACATATGTGAAAAAACAAGATGCTGTTAAACACTTAACTACTTGGTGGCCAGTCAGAATATCTTAGACATAAAAAGAAAGAAACAAGAACTAACCTGTATTTTATATTCCTGGTCACCAAACAAAATAAGCAGACTGTGCCTACATCTCTCTCCCTAGTTGGAGAATTGTTCTGTCCTTAAAAGATATATCTTCCTAAATGTCGCCCATTCCCTAGTTATCTTCCGTATATGTGCTGCAAACGTTCTAGAATACATTATAGTATTATTAAAGCTGATCATCTCTTTTCCTGCACTGCACTTTACCCCTCCATGCTTTCGATATTAAACTTCTAACCCAACCTGCAAGAATCAACAACTGAACCTTTTCAGTTTCTGATTACCCCTCCTCCTGATTGCTATTTATGGGTTTTTTTTTTTTAGATAATTCTGCATTTTTGTCAGGTTCAGATCATGTTTTGCAGTTATATTTCCAAGATGGTTTGGACTGAGTACTTTAGTCTGTACAAATTGTACCTTTCTGCCTGAGTTGTGTCTGAGAATGATCCTTCAACCAGCCAAGTTACCTGCAAAACAAGTGTAAATAAAGAAGATATGCTGACTGCTTTCTGTTTCCCAGGAGTATATCTATAGGTAGTACCTTTTCCTTGAGGTTAGCCTTTGAGGTTTCAACCTAGAAAGCTTGTTTGCGGTCATTCCTGTAAACGAAAGAACACTGTTTAGTCCCATAATTTTGCAACTCTTAGAAAACTGTAACTGATGTCGTTTGTTAGAAACTAACTATGTATGCGCACTTAAAAAGAATAGACCCAGCCCACTATATTTAAAGCATGTGCTCTCTGTCGGCAGATATTTACTAGAACAGACCTTTATAAACAACATATTGCATTACTGAACCCCTTTCTTACCCTGGCAGACTATGTTATGTGTAAAGCCACTTGTTATAAGGCTGGAGAAAAGTAACAAATACAATATAGTAAGTGGCTGCTAATGAATTTCAGCCTCATCCAGCATCTGTCATGGCCAGGAAACTTGCAGAGCAACAGACGTATGGTGTCTTCATGAATAAAACATGAAGAGGAGTGGCATTGTGCTCCCCATCTCAGTACACACAGTATAGGGGCACCTTTCTTGTTGCTGATTTTTGAGGTTATCAAACTTTTGCAAGTACGTCAGGCATTCAAATGGCAGGATATTTGGTAATATGTATTCTTGCAATGTTGGTTACAGCCTCCATGTATCTGTGACATTTACTGCTGACTGGATCATGTTCTTTACACTTGCTGTGTTCAATGCCAGAGGAAAAGTGTAAGCTGACGTCCCTGACACCTATTAAGTAGATTCATGAGTAAGTACTAAGCTAGAGCCTTTGTCAACTACTTTAAGTCTAGCCAATTTCCCTTTTTGTGCTTGAACAAACCTATCCCTTTTGGTTAGAAATTGGCCTTACCCACTCCATAGTCGATAATTATTAGCCCTAATGAAAATAACTGAGATCATACCATAGATAATTTGTGGGGACCCCTGCATGGGATAAAGCATTTTAGGAACTGCCTCTGTCCTTTAGTAATACAGGGGGCAGTCAAGGGGTAAATTTTCTGTTTCACAGCCATAGATCCAAGTTTCACTTGAAAATGGACAGGGATGAACCTTGTTTAATCTGGGTAGGAAGTCTGTTCCAGAGCAGCATTATCCTCTGCAAAATATACTTCTCCCTCCAAATTATTCAGATGAAGTTGCGGAAGAAGATTAAATCCCTAGACCAAGTATTTCTGATGCAGTTTGACTTGCTGATGTGCAGTAAATCCTTAAGTATTGGGTCAGAGGATGCCTTGTATGCCAGACACTGGGCACCTCTAAGCAATCTGTCGGATATTAAGTGTAGTTGTGACAGGGCTTTGAGTCTGTCCATGTAGTGCATGTTGCTTAGGCTTGTATCCTTTTAGTAAGGTATCTTTGTCGGCTTTCCAGTTGTTGCATGTGTCTGGACAGATACATGCCAAAGGGGGCATTATATTCAATGACTACCCTAATGAGGGTGAGTAAAGGGGAACAATGGCATGCCTAGATGTAGACACACACAATCCCTTTATTTATAATCTGTGCAGTATAGAAGGACTTAACATCAGACACACATTGGTGAAAAGATAGGTCACTGTCCACATAAGTTTTCAAATCCTGAACAAGTGGGCCAGTACTTAAGGGCGTATTGTCAATGTGGTAGTTCCCTGAGGTAGATGACTTCTCAAACAATGCAGTAATGCATTTTCTGGCATTTAGTTTCAATCCATGATTTTGACACCAGTTATTTATTTAGGACAGACCTTCCTGCAGGATGGCTAAATCATCCTAGGATTCAGTGACTGCCCTCTGGCTTGCAGTCGTCTGCAAACTTTTTCAGCCAGAGCTCTTTGTTGTTGGCTTTTACTTCAGAAAAGTAGATGCCAAACAGGATAAATGATTTCCTGCATCCTACTTGTGAGCCAGTTGGCAAGCCAGTGGGTGATACAGGTATTTATTACCAGTTAATGTAGCTTTTATACTAAGCCTGAGTGGGGAATCATGCCAAAAGCTTTGGCCATGTTAAGGTATGCAGTGTGTACCATTTTGCCTTCCTCTATTGCTTTGGTGACCTTTTCAAAAAAGTCCACTAGACTGAGAAAGTATCACCTGCCCTTGACAAACCCAGACTGAGATGGGTCCAGTGTTTGGAGGTTCCCTGTGTCCTGATTGATTAGTTTCATAATAAGTCTAGAAGGCTTTGCATATAAGGCTGGTCAGATTTATGGGTATGTAATTGTCTGGGTCTGTGGAAGGTCATCCCTTATGCAGGACATTGACTGTAGCTGTTCTTCATTTGCTTGGTACAAAACCTGTACGGAGGCTAGGATTTAACACTTTTAGGTGTGTGGCTAAATCGTGCTTCCTGCTCTTCAAGATTCATCCAGGGATATTGTCAGAAGCCATGAATGCAGTATATTTAGCTTTTGATAGCACTTCTAAGACTTGGTCTTATATGATAGCTGGAGACAAGCCAGTTTCAGGTATATCTTGAGGGACACAGAGGGGAGAGTGGGGTAAAGTAAAAGCTAAATTTATTGGCCTCAGTGTAGATAACATTGTTCACAATCAGCTCAATGCATTTCTGCACTGTGCTTTTGAAATTAAAAACATAGCTAAAAGGCTTTGTCCATTGTCTTGGGCTTGAGTAGCTGTTTTTAGCCTCAGACTTGTCTTTGCTGGAGTTTATCAAGTTCCTGAGTTGTTTGCTTATTCCAGTGACAAGGTCTCTAACATTCTAGGAATTACTGTTCTTACTTTTCGTCAAAATTATTTTCCTTTTATTTTAAAGTTTGTTGGTATTATGGTTCCACCATGTGGTTTTGTTTCTAGGGTTTGCTGCACACTTGCTCCTATGGGGAACAACTGCAACTCTGCAGCTGTTCACATACTGGTATAGTGTGTTGATGTACATTTCTGTGTATATAGTGGAGTTAATTGGAATTAGTGAGGATTTGAAGCTTACCATTGTATGACTTAGCAGTAGATAATTTATCTTAAAGAAATTTCTAAAGGTACCTTGAGTGGAAGGGATCTTTGGTTTCAGTTTTGATTTTTAGGAAACTACTATATGGTCAGACCTAACAAGTGATGATGTTAAGCATCGGATGGTGCAAGATGCTCCTATATTGTTAAGGACAAGACCCAAGAAGGTATTCCCCCTAGAGGGTACTGTGACTAATTGTTCCATGGTGTTCTTATTGACAAAGTCCATGAATTTCTGTGCTTGTGCAGTAGTGGTGGTGTAGGAATCCCAATGTATAGCTGGATAGTTTAGATCACCTTGCAAAATGGTATTAGGTTTAATACTGAGAGATTCTAGTCCCTGTATATAGGCATTCTGGCTTTCTTGTGTCATAGAGGGAGTTCCATAGCTAGCTATTATATGGTATGGGACCTTTCTGATGGTTATTTGGACATAAAGAAGCTCTAGTGTGTCATGTTTCTTTACCAGCTTTAATGTGAGTCTCTTCTGGAAGAAAACTAAGACACCTATACCTTTTTTCCCCTCCTGCTCAAGTAGCTGGTCTAAACGTGTGGAAGGCGTTATAGCCCTGCACAGAAGGAGTGCTTTCCACTATTTTAAACCTTGCTTCACTCACTACACAAACATAAGTGTCCTCCAGAGTGAGAGAAGGGCTTGCAGGGAGAGGAGTTTCTTGTTTAGGCTCCTAGCATTTGTTAGTAACACCTTCATATTTTCCTTTGCTTGTTTCATTATGTTGATAGGTTTATCAGGTTAGCAGTGCCTAAAAATAGACACTGTGTGTGTTGGCAATGTCTTTGCAAATGCTAGAAACCCTAAAGGGGGCAGGTGCAAGCCATCCTCGGCAAAGTAGCATGGTCTGTTGATCATATCCTCCCAGGCTGACAACTGTTGGACCCCCTTTACATGATACCAAAAACTAAGCCAATTATTAAAGTCAGTTTTTTTTTTCCCATTAAGTTGCGACATCATCCTTGGAGAAGGTAGAATGCTGCTCAGTCCTAGGCTCATACCTGCCATGGACACACATTCTGAGAGCTCCATTTTGTCTCTCTTCATATAATCCAGGGAGGTACACCTCAAGTCCTTGACACCAGCATGAACTGTGACTAGTACTTCTTCAAGGACTTCAGTGCATACATGCATGATCTGACAGATCTTGGTACCAGACAAGCAGATAACTGTCACTCTTTCCTTGCTCAGCCTGGTAAGAGGCACATCTGCATGTCTACATTGGAGTCACCTGTAATAAGAATGTTTGGTTGGGTCGATACCTGCTTTACGGTCTCAGCATATTTGGCTTTGGGACTTCTTGTACTATGTGAAGAAGTAGGCTTAACCTGCTGACTGTGACTTGTGTCTGTGTTGTGTTTTAGAGGTCTTTGAGGTTTAGGCAAGTTAATCTTTAGAACCTCAGCATATGATGGATTATGTGTATTGTGATGACCTTGGAGAGTTGTGGTGTATGGTACTGATGATTTTGGTGTCTGAGTTTACTGTGTGGGAGATTTTTGCATCCAAGGATGTTTGTTATATGATGTTAATGCTGTTTGAATAATAAATGATTGTCATACAACAAGAGACAACTCTTACACTGTCTCAAGATGCCCATCCCAACCAGGCAGACTAGAGACGTTGTGGGGAAGTTCTGGTCCATTATACTGAAAAGAATGACTCTGTGAGCAGGGGTAACTATAACTACTTGGAGTTCAGTTTGTTTAGGATAATGTTTGGGTGAACTTGCTGATAAGTATTTAAAGTTCAGTACAGAACTACTAACCTGATATAAACTCGGTAGATAAGAATGAAACTAAGGTTTAAAAACAACAGTTAGACCCATACCTCTCAACCTCTTAGAGCAAGAAGTCTGGACAAAGCTATAAATAAAAGTGGGACAAGGGCCAAAAGTAGGAACAGTTTTTAAATGTTGCTCTTACAAATTAGAAAGTTGATAGAATAACAGGTTTTGCATTATCATGAATTTTCTAAAGGATATGAAGTCTGAAGCACAAATGTCTTTCATTGTTTTTCTAACTGCAGTCTGTAATGATTTAATACTAATTTGCCAGAAAACCACAAGTATATGAAAAACGGACCAAAATATGAGGCCAAAATCTGGACATTCTGCGAAAATCTGTACAGTTGAGAGGTATGGTTAGACCACTTAAACAATAAAAATGCAGTTCAGCTATGTACTGGAGCTAGTAATATAGGCTTAAAGACCTTAGCTAAACCAGATACAGGCTGTTAAAATGAATTTAAGAAGAGCTCAAGAAATGAAAGCACTTCTCTCTCTTTCTCTTTGTAATGGACCTATTATGCCTGTACCATTGAATGCTGTATAGTTCTTAGGTGATGAAGCAGTGTGCCATCAGCAGATTGCCTTTGTGGCTCATCCCCAGCTCATTAAAACTACTGGCTTAATAGATCCCGTCACCATCTTTTAGAGCCTTCCTTACTGTTACAGATGGAATAAGGTTGAATGAGCAGTGACTTGGGGAACATTCAGAGAGTCAGCAAAGACATCCGTGGTAGCTTGCAGACAACGTGAAGGATCAGAGGTCCACTTCTAAGGACCAGAATCCTAGTCTGATATGAAGTACAGTCTCCCTAGCAACAGCCACCCTCTTTGTTGTTGCTTCCTTTTCTGATGACAATTCAGTTGCTGGAACATTGTAGTGGGACAGTCGCCTGGATCGTAAAACATGCAGCAGTTTTTTGGATTTTTTTTTGGTTACCTTGAGTGAATCTCAATTGAAAGTTGCACCCAGTACTACTTCTAACATTTTGCCTAACAGAATGTCACACTTGTTAGATCAACATTTAAACTGTCTTGTATTTGATAGGAATACAAGAAATTAAATGCAACTCCCCTGTACCTGTTACAGAGTAACACTCTCAAGCATGGACTTCCTCACCTCTACCAATTGCTCCCACTTCACGCCCCATTCCATTCTATAATTTATTTCTCAGATTTTAGTCTATTTGCCTCCATCATACCCTGGTAATGGGGAGTAGTGCTCTCATGGTAAACAGTTTATAAAGTTTTTTTCCCCCATCCCAGTCAATATTTCATGGCCCTCTGCAATGCTTTAAATAACTGCATTGATAAATTCATCCTCTTTTGACATAACCATAGTTGACTTTTCTGCAGTAATCTTAAGTAGTGGTGTTACAAAATCAACACCTGATAAACCCAAAGAAAAGCCCATAGTAAGCCTTCAGATGTTACCCAACCTACTGATGTTCCCATAGCTGCAACCACCTGCAAAGCATATAGAGTTGTACTCTTGATTCACTCTGGGGTTGAACACTGTACCAGGGAGGTAATTGTTCCTCTTTACACAGCTCTTATTAAAACAGTTATTGAATACTATTACGAAATTCTGTAACCTACCCACCCTCCCAGAGCCATAGCAAGGAACGGTTAGAAGGGCATCTGCCATGGGGGAAAGCATTTAGTGGTCACAGTCAGTGCTTCAGTTCAGGTACCAATCAACTCCCTATCTGTCCATGCTGTAATGTTGGCTGTAATAGTAAAAACATTTAAGCAGTCATGATCACCTTTAGTGAATGTGGCTACTTCAATGAGAAGGAAGGTTGGTCCTTGAAGGATGGACTGTAGTAAGGAGCTCCTTGCTGCATTATGTAAACTGAAACTGCTGCAACAGTTCATACAGTTGTTTTCAGTCCTCACTGGATTTGAGAACTTCTTTTTCTTGTGCTTCTCTGGCTGAGGTTGACAGATAGTGGATTGCTAGCGCTATAGCTCTATATGTGCTATGTGATGCAGATGAAGTTGTAAGATTTTTCCTCAGAAAGGATCTTGAAGGGTTTCAAGGCTTACCTTATAGTCAAAGACTACAGCAATGTGTTCTCTTTTATCTTACCGCCATCTTTTAGAAAATATCTGCCTGACCATACAGAGGATTAAAAGACCACTAATTGTTTAAAACCTTTGACTTAGAATACCACTTCCCATCCCCCACCGGTGACCTGAATACAACAAGACACTCAACGTCAGTAAAAATTAATATCAGCTGTTTCATGAAACATGACATCATCTCCTCTCAGTGAAAGTCATTCCCATCAGTTGAAGGAATTAGATGATTGCCTGACCACCTGCAAGTTTCAGCAAAGAATTTGGGGCAGTAGAACTTCATATTGTTCACCAAACCTATTAACCAGTCTATGGTTTTCTGTGTATGGAAACAGAAGATTCTGAGGCCCTGCCAGCAGAAAATCGACAGAATCACAAATCTTTCTCCTTGTCAGAAATTTTCCTCCTAAGTGCCCCTTCTTTGGGTACTTGTCAGGAAGAAGAATCCCCTTGGTTGGAATGTTTTGCCCTTTCTCTAAGGAATGTTTAAATGTATGCAAAGGGCAAATGATAGTGTAATATTTAATAACATAACCAGCTTCCTAACTTCTAGTCAAGTAGTGGGAGATTGACTGTACTTTTTCATTTAGTTGCAGCTCAATCATTCTATTAAGTGAACATTGGCAACAGAACATTGAATGTTGTATCTGAAAAAACAGAGCAGAAGCTCCAGAGTCTGAACTTGCATAGGTTAAGAAAGACTTTTTATAGCTGCTCATTGGTGTAGTGGATGCAGTAGTTGTCTTGGGTACCCAATATTAGACATGTGAATCCTACAAAGCTCTACATTTTTTTTCACTATTAATGTTATATGGATACATGGATCCATTAAGTAAAATTCTATCAGTGATATGCAGGGGACTTTAACTTTGTGCTTGAGAGGGATGGGTGTTTATTTTTTTATTTACTAGAGAGATAGGTATTAATACATTTATTTATTTACTGTAGAAATTATTTTAATTGTTATTGATGGTGTGCTCCTGTTGATGGTGTGGCATGGTGCTTATATTCATTTTCCTTGATGTTCTGTTGCCAATGCCTTAAATGTTCGCTTGACCTTATTTACTGCTTGACCTCCCATTACTCAACTAGAAGTTAGGAAGCCAACATAACTCCTTGTCCTTTTCATAATTATGGAATGGCATCATTTATTCAGCTCAGAAAAACTTCCACTTCAAAACATAGAGCTTCGTATAGTTCATAGATTCATAGTTAAGTATTAGGCCAGCTGCCTTTATGGATCATATTTAAGCCTAGAAACTTTCTAAAAGTGAGAATCAAATCCTGTACCTTGTGTTTGTAAGGTAAGTACATTAACCTTTATGCCAGCCCCCCCCCCCCAGCCTATATATCAACCCCCTTTGGAGAAACCATAAAGACAGAGTCTTTGTTCATTTCTGACCCATAGCAGTAACCCAAGAAGACTTGAGTGTCTGACTTCCCTTGTGCTTCACACTCCATACAGATTTAGTAGGACATGTGCTGTGTCCTCTTTATCAGTTATGTCCATTAATTAGTTGACCTACATGGTGTCAGGCTTTGTCACACTTTGGAGTAGATGTTCCTTCTATATATTTTACCCAAATAGAAAGGTTGTGGGGACACAGTACATGTTCATGCTTCCAGTCAGTTTTGATTCTACTAGCACCTCTGTTACAGTGTACAGCTATAGAGTTCTACATGTATGGGATGGCTTGGCTCCATTTAACAACCTTTGACAAAATGTTTTGGATGCACTTTTTGGAGCTGTTATATTTTTGAAAAAAGATACCGAAGATCTACGTGAAGACTAAGGTCATAAGAAAAAAAAAATAAATAACTTCATGCAACACAGTTCAGCAGAAGAGAATAATCGCCTTTATTGAACAAGGCAACATGTACGTGGGAAAATAAGCAATCAAGGTCTTGTCTCCCAGAACATAAGAAATTTCATTCTTTTATAATGTAAGAGCTTCTCACCAAAACATTTAATATCTATTAAACTGTAACCACTGACAATTAAAACTTAACACCTTTGTATTAATTTGCTTACTTTGAATCTGCAGACACCCTATCTGTGCCTTCCCTTATTAGGTAGAAGTTCCGATCTTCCACGTTGGAACTTTCTGTGCTAGCAGTATTCACACTGGTGATGAATGAAGATTAAAGACAGGCCTAGACCATCAGTATTTATCTTGAAACAAGGTGGATTCCAGAAAGAGAAAATATTGTGTGTGTGTGTGTGTGTGTGTGTGTGTGTGTGTGTGTGTGTGTGTATATATATATATATATATATATATATATATATATATATATATATATATATATATATATATAAAATAAAGGTTTTTCCCATCTTACACTTCTTCCTTCACAATCCCCCGTTTGATGCTGTGAAGCATCACTTAACTCGGGTATTTCCTAATGAGTGAACAATAATAACTGGTTTATCGATAGGTAGACACTTCTTCATATGCCGTTTCTTTCTGTCCTTGACATGCCTTTTGAAGACTGGTAGAGAAGGGTGAAGGCTGCCAGCCTAGCCAGATAGAATTTTGCAGATAATTCTGTCATTTGTAAATATGAATGTAAACCACAGGTTTGTTGTCTTAAATGTAAAGAAATAATGTTACATGTGGAACTGGAAATAAATTTGTCACCAGTGCACTCTACTGACCAAAGTAAATCATGTGTGACCCTTTGAAGTAGACAGTGGTGCCGAAAAGTCTAGACAACAGAATTTCTTTCGGTTGTTTTAACCAATGGCTAGATTTAAACAAGCAAATGTATTTTTGTTGCTCTGTTCCTGACCAGCTGCAAGATAACAAAAGGGAGATGTTAAGAATGTAAATGCAGTTAATGTGTAGCCTGGGAACTCCAGGAAAGTGAAAAAGAATGAAAAACTGCAATAGCAATTTAAACAGAGAGAATCAGAAGACATTAAGCATTTTTGTTTTGATCATCCAACTCAAAGCACTGACTCTTGCTCACATGTAAGTTATCTTAGACTTGTGTTTTCTTTTAGAGATAGCTAGAAGCTAGAAAATTTAGACTGTGTTTTCTGTGATGTCAGAACTGTACTGCTGAATTACCTTAAGCATTTCTGTGTGATCTCTGAACTCTTGACTAGCACTGACTGTCTAGTAGAAATTATTGTCTTGTGGTTTTAATTATTTATTATTAAATATTTTAAAACCTTTTAACTGTGGCTGATTTGTGTAGAGATAAGTTAAGCTTTAGAGTACATTGCATATTTGTAGTGATTGCTGTACCAAGTCACTCTAATAAGCCTTGACTGTTTAGTCATATCTACCAATTGGATAATAATATTGCACAGTAATAATTGAACACCCTTTTAAGGGCCTTTGGGTAGCTGATAAATATTAGCTGGGTGGTGGCAAGTGGTACTACTGTATAGTCTGGGTAAAGGGGGCACAACTGGAGAACCTGTGCCAGCCTTCCCCAGAAGTGTCTATGTGGTTATGTAAACTCGTATCTCAAGGTGTGTGCGTGTGTGTCAGCTACTTGAGCAGGGACACAAGCACTGGTTGGACAGAGAGGGTGCTGGAGATTTTAGCTTGCCCAGCTAGGCTGAGATCTGGACCCTATAGCTGTGCCAGTGGGGAGTATTACTGGGGACCTGGGGAGCAAGGGAGCAACCGCCCCGGGACTGACTGTGATCTCTGTGTGCTCTTAAGGGAAATTGTACTTTACTGTGTGTATTTGTTATCCTTTCCTCGTATATGAGACTCTGGTGTTAGTGGTGAGTATTGAAGCTCCTTGATTGCTGGGCCAGGGCACAGGCGTCACATGCCTATTCTCAGATGGAATAAAAAGATAGTTTGAACACCTTTCAAATTTCAAACAAATTATTGTATATTTGCCTAAAATTTTTCGAACACATTTTCTTCACTGTCCTCTCTTTCTTTGAGATTTTCTTAATTTGTGGTCAGTGGCAATGTTTCTCCTCTATTTTTAATATGCACGTTTTGTAATTTAAGATTTTTTCTCTATTCAAGAAGCTACATGACCAACATTTTGCAGATAAATAAAATAATGCCTAAAAGAATAATGATAATTGCATTAAGCATGAACATTTTCAAAATACTTCCTCCCCACCCAGAAAACAGGTTAATCAACTGTTCCTATTGAGAGATGTCAGCTTATTTTGCATGAGACAGCTCTGCAACCTTTTGAATAATTTTGAGGTTAGCAGGAATGACATGTTTGTTATCTGGGATAAACAAGCAGCATTCCATTTTGCTGAGTGCGCACATACCACCCTTGGAAGCAAGGGTGGAATCAGTTACCATTCTGTTCTGCAGCACCACACTGCACGTGGCAGTCATTTCAATTGTATTCTGATTTATTGACTTAGAAGTGGCATTGCTTAATATTTCCTAACAGTTTTCTCAACTCGCAGATTGACTTCACTGCTGTGTAAGGATGCAGGATCCCTTCTCCTGAATTAACTCAGTCACCCAAATCCATTTGTGATAGTCCTTTAAATACAGTCTTTTCTGTATTATGGTGGTAAATTCAAGAAGCATCTGTCTTCCTGGTTGGAATTTCAGCATCCTTTTTCTCACTGTTTTGGTGAGCATTGCAAATTTTCCCACTAGATAAAGTCGGTGTATGTTGAACAGCTGGAATAACACAACCTATATAGCAACATACTGAACAGTCTTCTGGTAACCAGGGGTAAGCTTTATCTCAACACATATAATAAAACTCATGCAATGCTGCTGTATGTAGTCCTCCAGACCCATTATATATTTTGAGTAATATAACAATTGCTTCACCCAACACAAATTATAACATTCCCTTCACACTCATTGATAATTGGAGTGGAATCACCTTAAAGGAGGTAGTATTATGCCAAGAATTGTATCTACTTTTCTATGTTTTAGTTAAAAAGATTGTTCAAAATGCTGCTCCAGTTTCTGCTTCAGTTGCTGGTACTGGAAATGAATACCCCCATCATGTGCAGTTGGTACATGTGCACACACCCAACAGTTGCTGACATTCATTGTCTTGGTATATGTATTCAGTGCAGCAGAGAAGGTATTAAACTTAAGACGCCAGTCTGGTGTTCTCTGTTTGATTTTAACCAGAAGCTTATTTCTGCAAAAAAATTGTTCAGTACAAAAAAAATATTCAGTACTTACATGTCCAGTGGCTTCTGATGAAAGAAAAAATGCAATGAAATGATGAACACTAAAGCAGTAGTCCCAATAATTAATCCATGCAATTATCAGTCAAGTCGGGGCTGGAGAAGATTCTTGATGATTTGCAAACAAGGAGGATATACTTTCTTTTTGTAGTTCATATAGTATCAGTGCCCAAATAAACTGCATTCTGAACTCTGAACTGGTTGAAGACTGGTTGAAGTTCTGCGAGTGATGCTTGACCACCGGACTTATTGCCCTAATCCCATTTCCCACTCATTGTCCATTGTTGGTAATGTTGCTAGATCATTAGGCCTCATTTCCGATAATGTTGACATTGTTGAGGAAGAGCTAAACCTTAATTCCAACTGTGATACTGTTGTTGAATCACTACTTATAATTTCCAGATACGTTGATTTCCCTGTTTTTCTTCTGGTATAGGATGCGATGGGCTCATGATCAGCGAATGCAATAATGTTGTTGGTATATTGTTGATATCCATCACTGTGGAGGGCTTTCTTGATATGCAGCACATGAATCCAAGTGGGTGATCCTTCACATTGAATAGCTGTAGCTGATGCAGGAAGAATCAGAAAAGCTCCTTTCCATTTTGGTTGGAAGGTGTGCCTTCTGGAGAAAGGTCTGATAAACACCGGGTCTTCAGGGGAAACAAAATGGTAAGCCCAAACCAATTGTACTAGAAATGGTGCTACTAGCCTTCCACCCAGAAGGTGCCAAATTGAGTCCAGAGAGCGGCTGCAGCCATTACAAATCCACCTTACCTTTTCAGAGTCATCAGCTTGATTTTGAAAAGATAACAATTCCTCTAATGAAATAGGTGTATTAATTTCTTGTAATTGCTACAGAAATAAAGTCTGAACATGATAACACAATGCAGGTTGTCTGGCTTCCATATGTGCAAAAGCATTGCCTTTTGAATATAAGAATCATCAGTCTTATGAACAGCATACTTTACCACAGCTATTTCCTTGGGCAACAAAAGTGCATTCAGTAGATCATTAACAAAACCAATTTTTTTTTTAACAAGAGTCCCTGCTGATGTCATGTACCTTCTTTCTCTCCACAGTGTTCCAAAATCATGAGCTACCCCATACGCATAGCTTGAGTCTGTGAAAATTACTTGTTTTCTCCTTCTAATTTGCATGCTTACATAATAGCTGTAAGTTAGTTACATAAGCAGACACATTTCTCTTTAATTGTCCAGTTAAGTTAACAGTACTTGATTTCTTGTACATATGGGAAATGCTGCTACTAAACCACCGTCTTTCCTTCAAACACAGAATCCATCGACAAATCGAAGCAATTCAGAATTTGGTAATGTGGCATCCTTTAAATCTAATCTAGGAGGAAGCATATGGTTAACTAAAAAAACACAATTATGTGGTTCTGTTTCACCTGCTGTAGGAATTAAAGAAGCAAGGTTAAGAGATGAGCATCTTCTTCTTCTTCTTTCGGCTTTTTCCCGGTTAGAGGTTACCACAGCGGATCACCTGTCCGCTTATGATTGTTAGTGGAGTTTTACAGTGTCAAGTTGCCAGCCCAGCGCCCAACCTTCCACAGAAGGTGCACGCTTGCACACCTAGGGCCAATTTTGAGTGGCCAATCCACCTACAGCATGTATTTGGGATGTGGGAGGAAACCCACGAGACCACAGGGAGAACATACAGACTCTGCACAGAAGGCACCCCAGCTGAGGATCGAACCAGAGAGCCTCTTGCTGTGAGGTGGCAACACTAACTGCAGCATCATCGTGGCCGCCCTAAGAGATGAGCATCTAATGACCTGAAAAGAAGGGTTATTGAGCAAAGACAATTCATATTTATAGTGTCATGAGGCAGATGAAAATTGTGTTTTAGTTCTTAGTAACACCACTTCCACAGAAAGCAGAGCTGCCAGAAAAGTCTCTTGCCCAAGAGTTAGGACAGCTACCATTTTTACTGTGTG
Source organism: Protopterus annectens (assembly GCF_019279795.1). Classification (NCBI taxonomy): domain Eukaryota; kingdom Metazoa; phylum Chordata; order Ceratodontiformes; family Protopteridae; genus Protopterus; species Protopterus annectens. The sequence continues at coordinate 242,841,798 of NC_056748.1, forward strand.
TGCTGTCGCAGCCACTACCCTGAGGCAGTGAGGGGAGGGCTGCTGTTATAGGGTCAAGAGTTATACTGAAATATGCAAGTCTAAATCCATCATTTCTATGTTGTGCCAATAATTCTGATGCTGTTTTTTTATTCCTTTGACAATACAATAGAAGAATCTCTTTTAATAATCAGGTGATTTTTTTACTGGACAAAAAGCTGCACATCATGTTCCTGCCAGGATAAGGGCTCAGGTTTGTCTTTCTTTAATAATTCTATTAACAGTGTTACTGCTTCTGCATAATTTGAAATCCATTGTTGGCAGTAACCCGTCAGTTACAGAAAAGCCCACAACTATTGTAACATTGTTGGACATGTAGCCTGTGTAGCCATAATGAATGAAGATAAAATCTGCTGGGAGCCTTCTGAATGAGATTTCCTAAATACTGAACTTGTGGTTTTCACACTGCAGTTTTGCCATATTAACCTTAAATCACAATTCTGCTAATTTAGGTAAAAGAAAAATAGTATCTTGTCAACAGCTAGAGTAAGAATCAGAAGCTAAAAGCAAATCATCCACATACTTACTAAGGTGGGCTCACAGGGAAACTGAATTTTATGTAATTGTTTCTTAATTTCTTTGGAGAAAATATTAGGAACTACTTCTAATCCTTGAGGTAATCTTGTCCATGTGTATTGTTACCCTTTGTATGAAAAGGCAAACAGCTACTGATTGGGTGAATAAGAATAGAAAAGAAATCAGAAGAAATTTCTGTCACTGAAAAAGTGGTAGCTTTTGGTGGGATAGAACTTAATATTGTAGCTGGGTTAGGTGGTGGAGGAAAAGTTGGCACTACTACAGCATTAACTGTTCTTAAGTTTTGTATAAACCTATAGGCGTTCTTGCCTGTTTTTTTAATTGACAAAAGAAGTGTATTACTTGGTCTTCTGGTCGGGACTATTCTTCCTTGCTGGAGTACCACGGAAATAGGCTCATTTCATTTCTCTGCCTTAGTTTATAAGGGATACTGAACTACCATTGGTAGATGCTTACAGGGTTTTAAGATAGTCCTAACTGGTTATGCGTCCTTTTTGAGCCCTACCTTATTGTCATGGGTAATCCAGAGCTGCAGAGAAACAGTTTCAAGTCCTTCCAAATCACCTATACTAGAGGTCTGTTCTGATTTAAGGACCAAAAAAGTGTGTGTCTTCGTCTGCACAAATATCAGCTGAATGAAAAGCCTGATGTGAATATTCATTTGGAATATCAGCAAAAACAGGCTAGTTACCATCCAAAGGATTCCAACGTAGTAGGCACAAGAATACTAGATAAAGACCAAGGAATCCACCACGATATAAGAAAATAGAACTTTTATTCCACAATGCAAGACCAAAAAAAAAAAGCTTTCACACAATTCGAGTATGCTTCATCAGGTTACATTTTAATGAGCAAAAACTCACTCTATATATATAGCTAAGCAGTATAATTAAACAATCAAACAATTATAGTAATTAAATAAATGGATAGAATAAAATAAAATAGAATGCAAACATATATCTCTGTAAATATTGAATGTACATATTCCTGTGTGTGAATATATAATATATAAAAAAAATCTTTTGGCAGTATTTTATTTTCCAGATAACTTAACTACACAATAAAATAATAAAAAAATAATGCTGAAAATGCAAACATGTATATAGATGTATATATAAAATAATAATAATATAATATACAAAATATATATATACATATATATATTGAATATACATAGCCAGCTATATAAATAATAAATAGAAATAATACATATATATATCATGTCATATATATTAATAAATAATAATGCAATAAATAGTGTCTACTATATTATTATAGTTCATCTCACTCAAATTATTACCTCTCCCTTTGAATATATATATATATATATATTGATTCAATGATATTGTGTCAACTATATAGCTTATTATTCTATTCAATATATATGAAACCTCATATATATAAGTAGACACATATAAAAAATGCAAAATTTTATATTCAATAAAAAATATGAAACAAATAATCTGGAAATATATCAATGAAAAACAATGACTACTATATATATATGTATAAACAATATATATCTCTCATTATATTCTCTATATTATATAGTCTTATCTGAGTGTGCTAATGCCAATATGGTTTGCTGGTGTTGTAATAATTTAGGCTCTCTATGTGCTGCTCGTAATTTAATATCCAGTCTAGCTCTGCCTTAGCTAATATATTCATTCTATCTCCACCTCTTGAGGATTATTATCAATTTGTAACTCCTCTAAAAAATAGTAATGGTCTAAGCTTTATGCTATTATGCTTAGCTAAAAGCATTCATCTTCTGATGTCATATGTATGATATGTATTCCGGGTCCTAAGCCTTAGCCTTCTAGAGTACATAGAAGATAGAATGGCAGTTCTTACATGCAGCTAGAGATATTAAATTGGTAGTGTTACACATAGCATATGTAAAGAAACCTGTGTGTATAGTCAAATTCTGTATTGTATATATATATTTACATGTTGTTTTTTCCATGGCCAAGTTCCCATCTTGAAGCCAAATGTTCTATTAATATTAGCCATCTTTTCAGATTCTTAGCATTTCTATTCTGAAATGTGGTGTGAGTCCTACTAAATCTTTGAGGCCATTGTCCATTGTAAGAATATCCCAGTTCTCTTGTATAATTCATTTGGAATATCTAAGGAAACTCTAATTGGAATGCTGTGTACAATACATTGTAATTTACTCAACAAATCTCTACCTAGAAGATTCAAAGGGGAAGAATTTCCTACAATAAAAGCATGCCTTCTTTTAATGGACCTATTTGAATGGGAATAGGTTTTGTATCTGAATAGTTCAAAGGAAGACCATAGACACCTGATTTTATGGAGGGTGGGAGGGCTTTCCGCATTTGGTGAAATTATTATAGATTGAGTTGCTCCTTTGTCAATAAGAAAAGGAAGAGTAGAATTGCACAATGTAATGTTAACAGAGGAACCCTCCTTTTCCATTGGTACCAAAGGAAATAGCTGTGTCTCTTGTTCGTGGCTGTCCTAACGGCCCTGCTGTCATGTCGGCAGCTGCCAAGCACTACTCCCAAGTTGGAGGCTGTCTTTCTGCTTGCTGTGTGGTTTGGACATTGGGCTAAGTGGCAGGCTGAAAAATGTATCTCTTTGCTGAAGAAAAGGATACATGTTACATCAGTGTCCACTCTGGCCAAATTTAAAGCAAGGGCTAATAAGTGACCCATGCTGCTGGGTTTGAGGTGAAGTAAGGGAATGCAGATTTAGCTGATGCTGTCTCAGGACTTGTTGTGTAGCAAATCTAAACCTACCTCTGTCTCCTTGATTTTGTCCCTTTGTCCCCTTCCTCATGAGCAAGTATTAAATTCCTAAAGTTGAACATTCACTAATTTCTTTTGTTGTTCCTTTTCCCCTCTAACTGTGTTGCCTGCTACATGTTGTGCTTTGTTAACAATTTAATGAATACCTAAACTGAGCCGGTTTAGACCAACCTTTTTAGTCTGATCTTGTATAAGTGGCAATAAGCTTTCCACAAATGCTGCTGACAGCCCACTGTCTGGCGCACCTCCAGTAGGTTCTGGATGCCCTGGGAAAGCCTCAAATGCATCTATCATGTGTTGTAAATATGCATCAATAGATTCATTGTCCTTCTGTACAATAGCTTTAATTCATGCCCAGTTAGGTGCTGAAGGGTATGCTGCAGCGATCACCTTTAATTATCTCTCACTGTTAGGAATCCCTCATCTCTGTTTTAAGATCACACAGACAAACTAATCTGTAAAAACTAAAAGAAAAATCTAGCCAACCTAGAGTTTCCGCTGCGTGATTCCTTACACCTCTTGTATTAGAGACACGTGGGATATATACAAATGACCCTTTAAGGATATCAGGCGATTCAGCTATATGGCAGTTCTGAATGCCCATGACTTTTCAAGTCTGTTTTTGACTTTATTGGCCAGAATTTCTCCACTCCATGTGCCTGTAATACAAAAGGCTTAAGGAATCACACAGCAGAAACTGTAGCTTGGCTAGATTTTCCTTTTAGTTTTTACTCATCTCTGTGTTTTGGAATATTATTTCATATAGCTAATTTTTCCCAGATTTTTCTAAAAAAATATCTGGAAGAGTGGAGGCTCTTAAAACTGCTTGCAAGTCTTAAGTTGTAGGGTTTTGTAACTGTACATTTCCTGGTAAAATTTTAACATATTTAGCTGTATGTATTCGAATGGAAGGGAGGCAGTCTACAATAGTCTGAAAATCTACTGCAGTCAATGGGCACACTATTCTTATAGTGGGCACGGCATCACTGTCCCAGGCTGCTGCAGGGTTAGGTACCTCCCTTAGAGGATGAATCTTAATATTAGATGGTGTGCTGGTGGGGGTGGGGGAGCGGAAGTCGATCCATCCTTAGAGCTTTGCTTGGGAAGTTGTTTCCATGTGTATTCTTCTTTATCAATAATTATTGGAAACTGTGTAATTAGCTTTTCAAACTTTTTTACTGTATTTGTCTTAAAAGGGAAGTTTTTATTACTAGATCATTTTATCTTGTTATGTTTTATACCAGAGATGTGCTTGTATTGTGGGCACAACTGTCTACCTGTATTTGCTATTCTCATAAACATTTGATCAGCGTTGATGCTGCTGTTGCTGGAATCTAGTGCTGTAAACAGTATGGGCAGAAGTACTACAGGTGACGTGGGAAGTATCCAGGGAAATACCCGAGGGGCTATCTTCAAACTGTTCTCCTACCTGCTGTCCCAGAGAGGGAGGGCTATCAGCTTCAGGGGGTCTATGATTAATTGTCGAACAGCACATTCATCGAAGTCTGTTCATAGAATTCTAACTGTTGAAACTTCCTGTAATCGAATGGCCATATCATCGTAACGATTTTCATAGAACAATGATAGTTGGATAACATAAAGGAAGAGTTACCAAGTACTTGCTTAACATAGCTATAGGGAAACCTCCCCTTTTCCCACTGTAGTGCGACAACACTCTACACTTATGTGGTGGGCTGTGCCCTCCGCTAATTATATATACCAACTCCGAGGTCAATATTGTATTTGCATCGCGTAAGCTTCAAGATAAAATATTCTTATACCTTGCATGTAGCATGGTTTTGAAATTATTACTGCAAATATGAACAAGCAACATTTGACATCTAGAGGCGCAGTAAGAGGTAACTGCAGAAATGCCTGGAGACACGCTCTGTAATGAGTTGGGCAAGTCATGTTTACTTAACCTGGTGGATTTTTTTTGAAAAGATCAGAAAAGCAATGGATGAAGGCAAAATATTACACACCACATACCTCAACCTGTCCAAAGCTTTTGACACAGTTCCCCACTCAAGCATAGTTGTTGTTTGTCTTTTTGGCTTTTCCTGGTAAGGGGTCGCCAGAGCGGAACTCCGGTCCGCTAATGATCGGCAGTAGATTTTTATGGTGCCGAGTTGCCAGCCCGATGCCCAACCTTCAGCGAAGGCATGCCCATTCACGCATGTCTTTCGGAGGCCACTCGACCGCGGGGCAGACATGCAGACTCCACACATACGGCACTCCCCGCACACTAGCTGAGAATTGAACAGGAGAACCAACAACGCAACTACTGTACCACCGTGGTAGTAAACAAGCTAAATAAACTGGAAATAAACCCCTTTCTCACCTGCGGGATTGCCAAGTGGCTCACAGATAGAACACAGATAATCAAAATAGGAAAAGTTGCCTCCACAAAGAAACCAGTCACCAGTGGAGTCCTCAGAGTTCTGAGTTGGGACCTCTCCTGATTGGCATCTGCTGTTCTGAAATAATAGCCAGTACCAAAGGACTGTGGTTGACTAGGTTTGCAGATGACTGCAAGGTAGGAGCAGTCCCTGAATCCCTAAATTACTTGGCCATCCTTTAGAAAAGTTTACCTCACATAAATAACTAGTTTCAAAATCATGGTCTGAAACTAAATGCCAGAAATGCATTATTGTATTCTTTGGGAAGACATCTACCTCAGGGAGCTACCACTTGACAGTAAGCCCCTAAAAGCTGACCCAGTTGTTCAGGATTTGGGAACTTACTGTATGTACACAGTGACCCAACTTTTGACCAGCACTTGTCTATTGTTATAAGAAAATACTTCTTTATTGCACAGCCTATAAACAAAGGGATTGTGTCTAGATCTAGGGATGCCATTTTTCCCCTTTACTCAGCCCTCATTAGGCCATTCATTGAGTGTAATGTCCCCTTTGGTATGTATCTGTCCAGACACATGTAATAACTGGAATGCCCACAGAGATACCTTGCTAAAGGGATACAAGACCTAAACAACATGTCCAACATGGATCGACAGAAAGGCTTTGCACTATACTCTGTTTCATACAGGCTGTTTATAACTGACATGTGTGGCATCCACTGACCCATTACTGATGGATTTACTGCACATTAGCAAGTGAAATGGCATCAGAAATATTCAGTGTAGGGATCTAAATCTCTTCTACAACATCAACAGAGTGGTTTGTAGGGACAGGTATATTTCACAGAGGATACCACTGCTGTAGAACAGACTCTTCATCCAGATAAAACAAAGTTCATCCCTGTCCATTTTCAAGAGCAAGTTAGATTTATGGAAAGGAAACAGAAAATTTACCCCAGGACTGCCTCTGTACTACTAATGGATAGCTACAGCTCCTAAATGCTTTTCCTCATGCATGGGTCCCCTCAAATTATCTATAGTATGCTCCCAGTTATTCTCATTAGGGGTAATATATAATTATCAACCATGGGATGGGTAAGGCAAATCTATAAGAAAATGGACTAGGTTATTTAGAGCACAGAAAGGGAAAGTGGCTAGGCTTAAATTGGCCAGCAAGGGCAGCTAGCCTACTACTTGCCTATGAACCTAAGTAGACATTGCCAATATACTAGCTAACAAATTTAGTGCAAACTTCACCACTGAAAAATCTATCTGTACTCCAAATCTAACAGAATTCCATGGTACCTGATAGCATACCTGAATGTTTAATAAACAGTGCCAGACAGGGCCTCACTGAATCTTTTCTCAATTTTTTTTAACTTAAGCTTAACCACGGGATTGATTCCCTAATTATGCCATATCATCATAGTAATGCCCATCCACACAAGGGCCCCATCCATGGACCCTGGTTATTATAGACCCATCAGCTGTATGATGATGATCTGCAAAGTTATGGAGTTGTGTCATAATTGATCTCATCAATTATGATATCAAAAATCTCATTGGCCAAGACCTTCAACAGTTCAGCTTTATCAAAAGGAATTCCTACCTCTTAAATCTGCATAACATAAAAGGGCCTGTGTCTATCCCAGAAGAATGCAGTCCCCCAGACATCACAGACACACAGGTGAAAGCAGCCCTCTCCAAAGTAAAAAACACAGCATCAATGGGACCAGATGGTATCCCGGGCTGCGTCTTACACGAGCTCCAAAACTAACTAAACCCTCACATAAATTCATTGTTCCAACTCAGCCTTACCACAGGTTATGTACCCAAAGAATGGCATACAGCAGCAGTGATCCCGCTCCACAAAGGTGGCGCCACAACAGATCCCGGGAACTATCACCCTATAAGCCTGACTAGCTTGGTCTGCAAGCCTATGGAGCGTATCATCATGGATCTCATAAACAAAGACATTGGGAACCTCCAAACACTGGACCCCACCCAATTCGGCTTTGTGAAGGGCAGATCTTGCCTCTTAAACCTAGTTGACTTCTTCGAAACAATTACCAAAGCCTTAGATGAGGGAGAGGTAGTCCACACAGCCTACCTAGACCTCACAAAGGCCTTTGACACAATACCCCACTCTGGCATCATAAATAAGCTTACCAGCTTAAATATCAACCCATATGTCACAAGATGGGTTGCAAACTGGCTCAGGGATAGAACTCACATGGTCAGAGTCACGGTTGCCATGTCTGACTCTAAACCAGTTACAAGTGACGTCTCACAGGGATCAGTCCTGGGACCCCTCTTGTTCGGTATATACTTCTCTGAGGTACAGGCAAACACGGGAGGACTGTGGCTGACCAAGTTTGCAGATGATTGCAAACTGGGAGCCATAATTGACTCTCCAGCTGACACAAGTATCCTCCAGAAGGGCCTTACGGAGACGGATACCTGGTGTCAGAACCATGGCCTCAAGCTAAATGCAAAAAAATGCATAGTCATCCCCTTTGGGAAAAACAAAGTGCTCACAAACTACCATATAGGAGGTAATCCACTAATTACGGAAGAAGTTATTAGGGATCTGGGGACCCAAGTAGATAGTAACCTCTCCTTTGACAATCACATTGACAAAAGTGGTTAGAAAAACCTTCTATATAGCCCACCTAATCACGAAAGGGTTCACATCTAGATCGAGGTCATTGTGCCCCTCTACTCATCGCTTATCGGGCCCATAATTGAGTACAGTGCCCCATTTGGGATGTACCTTACCCGACACCTGCAACAGCTGGAGAGACCTCAAAAATACCTCACCAAGAGGATCATGGGCCTCAAACAGATGCCCTATGCAGCTCGACTAAAGAAACTCCAGCTCTACTCAGTTGCTTACCGCCTACTCAGAGGCAATCTCTGCCTGACGTACAAGGCCATGTCTAACCCGGAATTGTTGGACATGCTCCACCTCAAGAAAACCAGATCCATTAGAGCTACACGCTCCAGGGATTTAAACCTTAGCACAACAATAAATAGGACATGCTGGAGGGATAGATTCATATCCCAAAGGCTTCCCACACTCTGGAATAGAATCCCAGTCCATGTTAGGCAGAGCCCCTCGCTGCCCCTCTTCAAGAGAAATTTTGATGAGTGGATGGGAAATCGTAAATTTGCACCTGGGATCACTTCTATGGCCCTGCTGAACAGAGGCTCAGGAATCTAGTCTAAAAGGGAGGCGAAAGCTAACACATTCTGGCTAGGCTTATAAATGCCCTAGGGCAGATAGCCTAGTACCTACCTATGAACCTAAGAAGGTCACACAGGATGTTGACAGTGGTCATGCTGTTCACTCAGCATATCTTAACCTAGCTGAAACTTGTCTCATAATAGCCCATCCGTACATTGTAAATAAGATAATTGCTTTACATGTAGAGCTTTAGCTTTATGTGGTTCATAGGTTGGTACTAGGCTACTGGCCCTAGGGCCTATACAAGCCTAGCCATAACAATTCCCTGGCTATTTCTTCCCACAATATTTACTTCCCTGGTATGAGCGATAGGCAGACTGCAAACTGGCTAAAAGACTGAGCCTACAGTTCATGGGGAAAGTGCCTTATCTGAAAGTATGAAGGTAACTAGCAGTATCCCCCAGGGACTATATACCAGGATCCCTCCTTTTTGATGTTTACCTCTCTGACTTCCAACTGAGAACCAGTATCTCTGGTTAACTAAGTTTGCAGATAACTGCAAACTGGATGTCATTGTCAAAACCCTGCCTGATACCTGTAACCTTCAGAAAGAACTTAGCGCAGTTAATCCCTGGTGTGCTGAAAATGGGCTCAAATTAAACATAACAAGTGTACTATTGTTTCATTTGATGAACAACCCTTCTATCAGCATGTAGTATAGACAATACTCCAGTACTAAACAAAAGTGTAGTCAGAGGCCTGGGGTAGCTGCGTTGACCTTTCTCTGTCATTCGATCATCATGTAGCACAATTAATAGTCAAGGGTATATCATCCAAATCTAAAGATGTCCTTGTTTTCTTATATTCAGCACTGAATAGACCAGTTGTAGAGTACAGTACCCCTTTAGGCTGCACCTCATCTGATATATCAAACTAATAAATAAGCCCCAGAGTTTCCTAACTAAAGATTTCAGGCTAAAAGTCCATGAGCTTTTAAAAGAAGGACCTAAAACTGTGTCACTATACTCAGTATCTTAAAGACTCTTGAGGGGTGATGTTCTCCTTTCCTTCCATGCCAGTGTAGACCCTGTCACCAGAACCAGGGACCTGCATCTGCACTATCGGATACATAGAACATGATGGAGTGATAGAGTCATTATGCATTGCCTCCCTCATCCCCGCAATAAACTGCCTCCTGCAGGTTAAGCAGAAAGATACATTGTCATCCTTCAAACAGAACCTAGACATCTGGATAGGTACCCTCATATTTAGCACTGGGCTAACTTGCCTAGACCTCCTTGAGATAGGTGGTACAGCCCGAGGGTGGATTATGGTAAGGCGTTGATGACTGCAAGACTGAATTGTCTTGAAATTCCTATGAGTCCTATGAAATGAAGCATCGACATGATACAATAATAAAAAGTCTAGCTTAGGTCACAAAATATGTAGTATCCAGTAGATTTCTAAATCCTGTCAGTAATTTCAGTTTTCACATATACACCAGCTGTTCAGAAGTGTGCATAGTGATAGGAGGAAATCGTTTGGAAGGAGGAAGCAAGGGAAGGTGAAGCATTTAGAAAGAGGTGAGAGTCTGTAGTTTGTGCGACAAGGGGAGAAAGAAAAGTGTGTGGAGTATAGCCAAGAAGTGTGAGGAATTATGGGAAAATTGGTGAAAAGGGAGGGATGGAGTAAAATACGAGTGTGTAAGGTAGGCAGAGAGGAGGGAGGTCTTTCAAGAAATCAGCTGTTTCCTCAGGTTTGCTGGCACAGACTTTTGTTTGTGGGGGAGTAAGACTTGCATTTCTGTTCTCTTCTCAAGTACCATCTTCAGTAGTACAGAAACATTATTCATTTTAACTTACAGAAGCAATAAAGAAGCAATAACACTGTCCATTAGATAGAAACAAAAATAGTTTTATTGCAAGAAAATTAAGCATTTTTCTCATAACTTCTTCTGGTCTAAACAGAAATGCAAATTTTGCTTTCAAGTGAAAATTTTTGCCACAATTAATGCTGAAAAAGTAAGTGTTCCTATCTTAGCTAATTTAGCACTGGTAACTCACTCACTTCTTAAACCTAGTCAGTTAGTGCACTGTTTCACTGATATTGATTTTAAGCCAGGCTGCCTGAAATCCTAATACAAATTTAACCTTTTTTCCTTATTTTTTTATCTTTATTTTTAATGATTGAGAAATTCCTATTGGGATTAATTCATTTTGAGTGCAGGCCTAGGAACAATGTTCTATGTAAAACAGTTGTACTAAAGCAACAAACAGTACAATGTTTGTTTGTCTTTCGGCTTTTCCCGGTTAGGGGTCGCCACAGCGGAACTCTGGTCCGCTAATGACTGGCAGTAGATTTTAACGAATGCCGAGGTGCCAGCTCGATGTTCAACCTTTACCGAAGGTACGCCAATTTACGCATGTCTTTCGAACGCCCACCCAACCGCAGGGAGGACAAAAACACAAAATTACAAAAATATTCTGTTACATTGATAAGTCAACACACTACAGTGTACTAGTCATGAAATATATGGAGTTTGATTCGATATATGCATTGCAAAGTATATAAAAAACAGGTGCAGTACACACCTGTAAGTGCTGTATATAGAGCAGCTAACACCGAAGTTCTTTTAACATGAAATTAGATGTTTTTTGGTGATATTTTATTTTATTTTCCAACTGTTTAGGATTGTGGTTTAACACAATTACTTTTGAGCATCTTTTGTCCATTGCCCTTAGCCAGAATTGTATTTATTTTTTTACCACCTTCCCCAGTAACCATCATTAGACATAAATTCTCCAATTTCTTCCATGTTTTACTCCATCATTAAGCATAAAGTCTCCAATTTCTCCTATGTTTTACTCCTGGACGTCATGCGTTTTGCAGCCCATTAATCTACAAGATATGCCAAGACGGATAGTCAAACAGTATATAATGAAACACTAATTGGTGTGTGTATGAAAGACTCAGGAAATCAAAGTATAAATGTGCAATACATTTGCTAACAGGTTGGAACAGCTCACTGATTTAAATGTCCCTTTTCAGGAGCAGCCTAGGAGCACTGTCTGGTGAAGTGACTTCATCAGAGTCACATAACAGATAAATGAATGAAAATAAATGAAATCAAACCCTACACTACAGAAGCAACTCATAGCCTTACTCATCTGCGCTAAGTACTAGGCAGACTGCTGTACCCCAGCACCATGTATTTCACACTGATGTACCCAAACAAGCAAACAAAAAAAGGTTAATTAGAAATGCATTCACAGGCAACAGTAAACTTGGAAAGTTTATGCTGTCCAGTTTACTCACAGCCAAATAGACACTGTCAATAGTGTGTTTACGTGTTATCCAAGGGGCAGGGTGCAGTGGTGTGGGCTATGGGGAATGTTGTTCTGTCTTTGAGTAAGCCTAAGTTACCATACAGTAATGTGTCATAGAGACTCTGGTTCTGTCTTTGAGTACTGAGACTTTTAACTGCAGAATCAAATTGCACTCACCTTTGGAGTCTCTTTGGAAGAATTGTGGATGCATACAGCACTCATGTCAGTCCTTATATGCTGCTTCAACTGGCCTACCATGACTTTGTCTTAAAAAATATATATTTCCTCTTTTTTTGCCTGAATCTTTCCCTTTTCTTATTCATAGGTAAAGCTTTTACATTATCATTAGCAGCATCTCAGTAACTATTTTACTTATTGTGTTGTTTTGACTTCAGTAAATAGTTTTATTTCTTTTTTTTCAGTTTAAAATAGGGCATTGCTTTAAAACCTTTACTCCTAACTTATACATGCTGAACATCATTCTGTGCATGTAGCTGTTTGCCTCATCTGTAGTCTTCCTAAACTGATTTGCCGATAAAAAGTTACCTGCTCACCGCAGACAGCTGGACAGATGTCATCCCCATTGACAAAGGTTTAGGATGTGATTTTACCCTTAAAACATACTTTTAAAGTTGCAGTTTCCCTAGTCTGATGCCTTACAGTTTAAACTGTAAACATTAACCTCCAAGTCTTCAGGCTGAGCTAAGGAAAACGTGAGTTGTGGGCAATGGACTTTAATAGATTCAGTGATGTGTAAGTGCAGTGTCTTATCCATTATAGTCAATGGATATACCTCACATTATACCGAAGGGGGCATCACCCAGGGATAGCCGACATTTTGAGGGGCCATGGCTTTAATAAAATGTTTAACAAAGCTTTTTTTATTAAAATGCAAGCCAGAAGCATAAGGAAAGACAGCACAGAAAATGCATACATTCAGCTCACCGAATGCTGCAAAGTTGTATTGGACATTGGCAATCACTTTAATCCAAAGTCATCAAATACTGTAAAGTAGAGAAACTTATCATAAGACTGCAGGACACCATTCTAGGATCACTGAGCACTGAAAAGTATTACATGTTGAGTAATAACCAGTTAAGTTTCTTATGAAAAAGCATTTGACTACCTTAGACTTAGTGTATAGTCTTCATGCTTTACTAATTATAGTCTTTGCTGAAGTACCTTTCCACAGCAGTAAGCTATAATAGTAACTGGTTCTGTCGTACATATGTAGTGATGTAATAATATGAATGAAATCCACATACTACACTATTGCAAATAAAGCTGTTTGCAGTTTTAATAAAACATTTAGAACAACACAGCACCTACCAACTCTGTCTCAATTGGTAATGTGTAGTTTGTTACTTGTAACAGTAAAAGTAGAAATGAAATTTGTTAACAGAGGACTATGTGTTGCTTGGATGACAGAAACAAGTGACAAAATCCATGCACAAACATGAATAAGTCACAGCATTGCCTACACCCAAAATGTAATATTTTGCTGTTGTATAATGTTGTTTTAGTTTTGTAGGTTATATGTTCTTAATCATGCTTTTGTTTGGCTGTTTTATATCTGCTGTTCTGTAGAAGAGGAAAAATAATCTTTATGCATTTATGTTCTAATTTGATCATCATTCACACTGCCTCACTGGCAACTAACTTTCTGTGACGGGGTTAGGCTTCTCCCGATGGGAGGGGCTTAGCCAATTCCCAGTCACAGGGAGTCAGAGGAGAGAATTCTGAGCTGTGGAAGGCTGTCAGTTCAGGTTTGTTCAGGCACAGAACCCATACTTCACAGAGGCAGTGTGAAATTTGAGCATCTACTGCTCAGGTAAGTAGGACTTGCACAACTGCTTTGTTTAACATGATGGCATGGCAATCTTTTCATGCAGTTTAGTGACCTACCCCGTCTGGACAGTGTTCAGCACTGGATTTGGTATAAGAAGATTATTCCCTTTCTTCTCTCCTGTTTTGTACGTAAAATATGTGAAGTTGCCATTACTCTGCTAGATAAGATGCTTTATACATTTTAAATTGGAAAAATCCTCACCTTTTGTGTTCAATGTATAATTAATTTCTGCTGCTTTGTTTCATGCGTTTGCCACTGTTTACTTGCTCATCTGACATCTTTTCCATTTAGAGGTATATCCATCCAGGGAGGAACATTTATCTTCTCAGATGTTCCTCAATTACATCTTCTCTCTTTAAACCAGGATGAGAGCTAAGCACTGTCCATCACTGTCTGTCATGGATGCAGGTGATGACCAAGAGTGATTTATTTTGAGTCTGCAGGCAATCGGTGCTTCTGTCCACACAGAATATAATGGAGGAGAATAATATTTTATGAGATGCTAGGTAGTAATACTGGAACATTTCATAGTCAAGCCACAAGTAGTACTTGCCTGTCTAAAGGGTTAAGCTAAACATTTAAGTGTGAAAATAAGATGCATGGTTTAGTTGCTACTGTTGATGGCTGCTTGTATGGAAATTTAGTAGCAGTGATTTTGCTGGCTTGTTAATTGGATCTTTAGTGGTTATTGCTAGTGTTTTCATACACAAGATTTTTATAACTATCTCTATACCAGTAGATAATTGCTGGCCCTAATTACTGTATTAGACTGTTAGAGTACCTGTCCAGCTAATGGCCATGATTTGGAGAGACTGTAACAATAGATAATTCATTAATGCATGCATATGGCGGCCCTAATTACTATATTATACTGTTACCATACCCATCCATCTAATGGCCGTAGTGTAGAGACTCTATATCAATAGATAATCAGTGACACTTTTTATATAAACATGTTCATAACATCAGATTTCCATAATTAACTGCCATTTGATGTTTTGGGAAATAACATTTAATATTTTTGGAAAAATCCATAGCATTGTATTTCCCTGCATTATAACATTTGATATTTTTCATACTTCACAGATGAAGATGATGGAAGATATGGTGCTCATGTATAAAAAGTGCAGTTTGTATGTGCACCGCCTAGAAGTTTGAAAGAAAAGGTTAACACTCTGTAGTACAACATTTCTTTCTATGTAAATTCTTTTGCTGTTTTGTCATTTTTGTGGGGGGAGACTGATGTCCCTTGCCTTAACTCAGAACACCTGTTTACTGTTATTGCTTTGATTCATTTCCCATACAGATTCTTGCAAGTGCTGGATAGCTGGAAACTAGAGGCATGTTAATCACATGCTTTCTTTTGTACCTCATTCATTCCTGATCCCCAGTATTCTTGGTATTTGCTGATGAGATGCTTTTTTTTTGTCCTAGCCATTCCTGCCCACTATTAGACATGAGCATTTTACCACAAGGTTTCTCAGAGGTGTATATGTCCACAATGGAGGAACGTTGTATGTAGCAACCTGTGCAGGTTCTATAGTACACCAGATTTCAGAGATGAATAAGAAAGATATGCTGTAATTTTCACCATGCCTGAATGTTCGCAGTGTACTACCTAACAACAATTAAAAAAAGTCCATCATAATGGGAACCTGAACTTAAGCATGGGTGACAATTGGAGTTCTAGGTTAGTTATGACATGTCTGTGACTGTTTGTTTTATAGCCAGTAAAAGTACATATTCATAGCCTATGTACTTTCTAAATGGAGACCGTATTGAAGCAAATGTGAATGCTGTACTTTTTTTAAATCCTTCCTCCCCAGCTAAGACAATGCATTAGGAAGAAATTAACACAGAAGAGGAAAATGAGGAGGCATAATGAACTTTTCTTACAGTTCACAAAGAGAATTTAATATGCACAGCATGTGCATTACCTAAGCGGTAATGAATAGAAGCATTTTGAGGCATTACATACTTATTAATTAATGTTAGAGCAATATAAATAGTTAGATTTTGATGGTCTTGAAGTGTGTGTGTGTGTGTGTGTGTGTGTGTGTGTGTGTGTGTGTGTGTGTGATTTGTATTATCGGACAGATGTTGGAGTCTTATGTTGTATAGCTTTTCAAGTAATTCTCTAACACTGAAAAAGGGATACTATGTTCTGATTACCATGCAGTTCCAAAACAGTTTTTCAGATGACGTGGATTCCTAGCTAACTGTGACTGCTTATATTATTTATTTATTTAGTTATTTATTTATTTATTCCAGTTGGTGACCGGGGAGGTCTACTGGGCTCAAGAGCCCGTTTTCAGTGGAGGCCTGGGGAGAAAAGCTCCACAGTACAATGTTACATCACATAAAGAAAATACAAATAAAAAATACAAAAACTAAAAATACAGAGAAAAATACAAAAACTAACATACAAAGAAAAATGATTTGAATTACAGTCAAAATAGGTAACCCACGGTAGTGGTGCTGCGGTAACGTTGTTGCCTCAGAGCAAGATATTGTCCCATTCGATTCTCAGCTAGAAAGTCTTCTGTGTTGAGGCATGCGTGAATGGGCATGCCTTCGTTGAAGATTGTGCATCAGGGCTGGTAACTCGGCATGTAAAAATCCACTACCAAACATTAGCGGACCGGAGTTCCGCTGTGGCGACCCCTAACCGGGATAAGCTGAAAGACACAACAACAGTCAAAATAGGTGGAAATTCCACAAACAGCTGGTGAAATGCATTCAAGTATGAAGTCATTCTAAATTAAGCAAGTAAGATGTTAAAGAAAATTGTCCTGGAGGATGAGAGGCATAAAGCATAAGGTTGGATGTAGATATATTAGTTACATTAGGTTGGATGTAGATATATTAATTACATTATCAAAGTATGACTATGAGGGAAATTAGAAAGGTATGAAGTTTAGCCAGGAGAGAAGGAAGAGGAGAGCTTGGGAGGTGTAGAATGAAGAGTGCAGTTACATTTTCTTTGAGTGTGCAGGTAGCAGTGGAGTTGTGTTTTGAAGGAGTGTAGGTTGTCACAGGTTCTCAGTGTAGAGGGCAGGGCATTCCATTTTTTAGCTAGAGAGAAGGAGAGTAGAAGCTGACCAGCTGGGCGCTTGGGTTTGTGGATGGAAATAAGGTTTTGGTGAGAAGATCTAAGGGGTCTGGGGGGTATATGGTTGAAGAATATTAGATAGTGCTGGGCAGATGGTAGTGCGGGGCACAATTTTCAAAGCTGCATGGAGCACACTTCATTTGAGATAGTTTTTGATACAATGGCAGAAATTTGAAAACGTTTCCCTTCAACATTGGAAACTGCTGCAGCCAAAAGTGGCAGTTTCCAGTGTCACGGGAAATGCATTTCAGAGACATGTTTAGCCCCAATGAAGAACAACCTCATTATTGGCTAAAATGCATATCGCTGAATGAAGTGATGTTACCACTTTGCTGTGGTAGTCACCACTAGCAGTGCATACATTGGATTGGCACAGGCACCCCACATTCAGTCTCCCACACACCCACACATTCAGGTGCAGAAGTGCGCACATACACACACCTCAACTGCCCCTGATTTTACTGACTGCTACTGATTTTACCTCTTATAATTCTCCTGTCCCTTATAAGTCATGGACTATTTTAGTCACTCAGTAATGTCAGACAGATAATCTGCTATTCTCTTAATGTTTTACATGACTTAGAGTAATATTTAAAAATGCTTGTGGAAGCTAGTGCATTCCCCCAGTATTATAGGCTTTGTTTCTAAGTTTAAAGGATGTTGAGAGGCACGCTCTCCAAACATACATCAGACTTATGTACACATTCAGAGACAATGCACACAGCCACACACACACGCACACACACCCCTACTCTACCAGTCCCTGGCAAATGGTCACGTGAACACACACACACACACACACACACACACACACACACACACACACACACACACACACAAAACACTATTTAGGTGCATTTCTAAAAGTGATGCACAGCAAGATAATGGTCACTTATGTATACTGTGTATGTATATGCAATATACATAAGTGACCATTATCTTGCTGTGCATCATTTTTAGAAATGCACCTAAATAGTGTTCTGTGATTGTTTTTTTGTTTTTAACGGTGTTTGTCCCCACTGCCTGTTGACCATCAGCACCCTCATGGCCAATTGGTCCATTGTTCCCCTTCACCAAAGTGTGGATAGTCTGGGAGGGGCCTTCATTTAGATAGCCATAAGGGGTGATGGGTAATTCAGGGGATTTTCTGCTTAGCTCTACTACCTATTCTCCTGCAAATGCCCAAGTAAGGATGTGCAGTTGGACTGTCAGTGCTGGTTGCCTCTAACCTTTGAAAGAAACATTACCAGCAAGCAGCTCTATCCCTCCTCCCTTCAAACACAGAAAGTGTTTTCCGCTCCGCCAGAAAAATCACACCACTCTATGTACTCCCTTTCTTACCCACTACTCTCCCCACCCCTGGGAAAGGCAAGGAGACCATGCCCCTTCACTCTCCCTTATTGCCTTGCTGCTCCACTGCCAAGGACAGCAGTTGTTTTGGTCGCAGTAAAGGCACCAGCCCTTTGCACCATGAAGCCATGCTATGTCCTGTGATCTAACCTGTGCTGCTGTCTCAGGGGCCATGCAGTTTCAATTGTATCATTTTTTAAGTTATTACTACTCCATAGGTGAAGCTGTTGAAGTTGTTCCTCCATATAATGATTCTGGAGCTGTTAATCTCGGGAGAATATCTGTTGCTAGGATAGCTACCACTAAGTACTTCCTCCTTTTCTTTTCTTTTCTAATTCTGTCTGACATTTAAGATGGTCACCATTAATTCTTGCTTCTCTTCTTATTTCCTCTGCTGACCTTTATTATACTGTGTGATGAAGGATAAGGTATATATTTTCCTGTTCTTTATTTGGGGCTATATTAGAAGACCGAAGACGCATTCGTTTGATCTTGGTCGAACTTAGGCAGAAAACGGAAAATATCAAAGCAGCTGTTAAGCATATTCTTTCCCTGAGAAACCTCCTCTAACCTTAATATACTAACTAGTAGACTAACCACCTTAATATATGTGTTTTCCTTTTTCAGATGAAATATTTAACTATTTCATCTGAAGTAGCTAACTTCATTTGCTCAGCAACCTGTGGGTATCGGATCCGAGCCGACAGCTTTCCAAGCTAAAAGATCCGAGCTCCAAGCTCCTCCCCCTACCCATAATGCCCTGCAATCTCCCTCTAACCCTCAGATCTCATTTGCCGTGGCTTCTATAAGCTTCTCAGATCAAGCTCCAAGCGTAGTACTGTGAGTTTAGCATTTAAATCTTAATTTTCTGTCAAACTTTCTCTAACTTTGTGTGTGTGAACTCCCTCTTATCTTTCTAGCCTTTTTGGGTAGTTTCTTAAACTTTTTTGGTTGTTAGATTTATTCCCCTCCCCCCTCTGCGTGTGTGAAGGTGTGTGCTTGTGGGCCTACTTTTCTTTTCTATAATGGCTGAAGGCCCTAAAGCTATTTTCTCTAAATGTACCGAGTGTGGCCATAAGCTGTCCCCAGTGGATGGCCACACTCAGTGCGTCCTGTGCCTGGGGTTTGATCACCTCTCCTTGGGCTGCACTATTTGTGCAGCCTTCAACCCCAGGGCTTTGAAAGATAGGCGGTCAAAGCTTATTCTGGCGGGCCTTTTGACCCCGGATTCTGCTTCATCCTCCTCTGTGGTGCCAGCCGTGGCTGTGGCTGCCCCACCTGCCGCTCCTGATCCCCTGGCCGGGACTCAACCTCCCTCGCTGGCTCAGGAGGAAAGGGACGGCAGAAAGAAGGACAAAAAGGATAGGGAGAGAGAGAAAGAAAGGCATCGCAGCCACAAGAGGTGGTCCGAGTCGACCCCTTCGGCACCGCCGTCCAAACAGCTTGCCTCTCCCCTTAAGGTCTCCCCTCCCGGCTCCGTTCTCCACGTTTCTCCACGGAGCTGGAGGAGGAGACCTGGTCACCTTTGAGGTCATCTAGGCGGCCTTCCGGACCGGCTTCGGTGGCCTCATCTAGATCTACCAGAAGTTTATCGGACGCAGACATGGACCGGATGATGCGTCGATTTCTCCAGGCCCAGATGCAGATGGGAGTGCTCTTGCCTCCCCCCCCCCACTCTGGGGGGGGCTCAACACCTTTTTTCGCCCCCATTGCTCCTTCTCTGACCCGCTATCGGAGCTGGGGTAGGGTCGGTGCCGACAGCATTTCCTACTTCGGTGCCGACTGTACCCTCAAGTCTGTCGGATCCTTTTTTGGATCCGTGAGCTGAGCGTCTGATCCGGAGGGGTCAGCGGGCCTTCGGCTCTGTTAAGGTCGGGGCACACTACCCTTTCAGATCCGATCGGGTCACCTTCGACGCCGGTCTGCACATTGGATCCGAGGGGACTGCTTTTGGATCCAAGGGAAAGCAGTTCCCCCTCGGCATTCGACGTTGTGGAGAGGGTCCTTTCGAGGGATTCGAGGCCCCAGGCTCTTGCTACGGATCCACCCGCCATTCCAACTCAGACGGGCCTGTCTTCCATCATCCGGCCCCAGGGACAGCCTGCGCCTACGTCCCAGATTGTTCCCGTAGAGGAACAGGGCATTGTTGGTGAGGTCTGTTCAGACAGCCCCCCTGGAGAGGTCCCTCACAAACGAAAATGCAAGAGGAGGTACTTGGACTCACCTGAGTCCCTCACGGAGGACACAGACTTAGAGGAAGGGGAAGGTTCCCCAAGGTCACCCCCCCCAAAGACATCTCCTTTGGAGACATTATGAAAATGTTACGCATTAGAGGGGGGTGGTCTGCCCAAAAACCTTCCTCGGATGAGTCTGTGTTTCTGGAGGCATTTGACACAGGCCCATCTACCTCTTGGGTGTCCCCTCCCACCGACCCCCTGGTAGACCTCATAACTACCAGGGCATGGAAGGAGCCGGACACTGTCGAGCCAATACCCAAGAGACCGGACAGGATCCTCAGCCCTCTCATGGACTGGACAGTTTGGAGCAAGGGTGCCCCAGTGGATGCCATGGTGGTGGCGGCTTCCACTAAAAAGGAATTAGCACAGGAGATTTCCTCTGTGCATCCTCCAGACAAGGAGTCTCGGATGATGGATCACTTGGGAAAGCGGATGTTCTCTTCAAGCGACCTTCTCTGTAAGGTCATTGAATTATATGGCACATGTGATTCGGCTCCAGCGGGACCTGATTAAAAAGAATGCTGGGTCACGCCCCAGAGTCCATGTCGGTCGAGGACAAGCAGACCTTCTCGGCTCGAATGGCCACTCTCAAGTCAATCACCAACACATCTATGTGGCTTCTCTCCCATGCTACGGAGGGAGCGGCTAGAGCTAGCGGAACGGGCGTCGTCTTACGTAGACAGGCCTGGCTCCGTCTCTGCGATTTTGCGGAACCCTTCAAGGCGTCCTTCGCAAACCCCCCTTTTGACAGTTCTATGCTTTTCTGCAAAAACCATCTGCGATATGCTTCTCCAGAGTAAGAAAGACGGGAAGACGTTGTCTGCCATCGGTTTCCGCTTCTCGGCTCCTCAGAGGTTCTACTCCAGGAACCAAAGAGGACAAAAGAAGATGTGGTTCCGGAAAGCTCAACAATCCCATTACATTTACACATGTCTCCGTCACAGTAAGACGCTCTACGGTTCGATTTTCAGCTAGAGCGTCTTCTGCGTGGAGACATGCGTGAATGGGCATACCTTCGTTGAAGGTTGTGCGTCAGGCCTGATAAGCCGGTATGTAAAAATCAACTACCAATCATTAGCAGACCGGAGTTCTGCTGTGGCGACCCCTGACCAGGAAAAGCCAAAAGAAGACCATATAGTACATTAATATTATTATATTAATTATCTCTAAGTGCAAGTTAAAATCTGTAAAACCTGTGATCAATACAGTGAGAAGGTGGATTGTTGAGACAAAGCTGAAGCTACAACCCTGATTTGATTGTACGGATTGGAGCGTCTTTGAAGATTCTGCTGCTAACTTGCATGAACTGGCAGACACAGTAACATGTTACGTTAGCGTCTGTGAAGTTATGGTTTACTGCTAAACTTAAGCAGCTTCATCAAACCAGGGAAGATGCATGCAGAAGTGGGGACAGAACACTTTTTAGACAGGCAAGGAACACACTGAGAAATTAAATCAAAGTGGCTAAAAAGAACTATTCTGAAAAGCTGAAAAAACAGTTTTTAGCCACTAATCCTGCATCAGTGTGGAAAGGTCTACAAAACATTACAAACTACAGGAAACCATCCCCCTACACTGCAGCTAATTACCAGCTAGCTGATGACTTAATTGCTTTTTACTGCAGGTTTGATAAGCCTGAGGCTACAAATGACACTGTTGCCAGCTCTCTCAGTGTTCAGATTTATATGACTCTCTCTTCCACACATTCTCACATTTAACCTGCATTAATTATCTTTGAAGAGGATGTGCGTTGTTTCTATAAAAGACAGCAAATTAAGAAAGCAGCTGGTCCAGATCAGGTTTCACCCCCCTGTTTAAAAACCTGTGGTCATCAACTGGCTGCTATTTTTACTTGGATTATGAATAAATCATCAGAGCTGTGTGAAGTTCCCTTATGCCTCAAACAAGCCACGATCATTCCAGTCCCTAAACAATCCAGTATAATAGGACTGAATGACTACATGACTGTTGCTTTGACATCGCTGGTCATGAAGACTTTTGAGAGGCTGGTGTTAGCTCACTTGAAGGATATTACAGCTCCCTCGTTGGACCCCCTTCACTTTGCTTATCGAGAGAACTGGTCAGTGGATAATGCAGTTAATATGGGCCTGCACTACATCTCGCAACATCTTGACAACCCAGGGACATATGCAAGGATTCTGTTTGTGGACTTCAGCTCTGCATTTAATACATTAATTCCAGAACTACTTCACTTAAAACTCTCCCAGCTTTCTGTTCCTGTCTGCACCTGTCAATGACTCACCAATTTTCTGACCAATAGGAAACAACAGGTGAAACTGGGGAAATTTACATCTAGCTATCGCATGGTCAGTACAGGTGCCCCCAGGGATGTGTGCTCTCCCCACTGCTCTTCTCTCTGTACACTGACTGTACCTCTAAGGACCACTCTGTGAAACTTATTAAATACATGGACGATACAACTATCATCGGCCTCATCAGGATGGTGCGAGTCTGCATACAGACAGGCAGTTGTGCAGCTGGCCCTTTGGTGTATTCAGAATAATCTGGAGCTGATCACTGTTATGGTACTACAATATCATCCCCCTCTTGATATTTAATACTGCTGTATCAGTTGTGGAAGCCTTCCAAGTTTTTGGGATCTGCAATCTCCAGGGACTTGAAGTGGGAGACTAATGTAGGGTCCATCATAAAAAAGGCACAACAGCAAATGTACTTCCTGCGACAGCCGAGGAAGTTCAACCTCCCACAGGAACTGTTGATTCAGTTCTACACAGCAGTCATTGAGTCTGTTCTCAGCTCTTCCATAATAGTGTGGTTTGGATCTCTGTTTAATCATGACAAAAATAGGTCACATAGAATAGTCAGGTCTGCCTAAAATATTATTGGTGCTAGTTTGCCCTCCTTACAGGACCTGTACTATTCCAGAGTCATGAAAAGGGCAGGGAAAATCATCACCGACCATTCACATCCAGGCACCATCTTTTTGAACTATTACCATTGGCCAGGTGTTGTAAATTAATACTCACCAAAACAAGCAGATATAAGAACAGTTTTTTTTTTTCACAGGCCGTCAAGTTCATAAACGGTTAACACAGCTTATTAGGCTGAGGTGTTCTTTTTCCCAAGCCTCCTAGTATTGTTTAATACTTGTTTCTTCAAGAGTTTATTCAGTATTTCTTGCAGTGAATTGCACTTTGCACCTTCTATGTATACGTATATGTATATTTACATTTTTTTGTCTTGTTCTTAATAGTTGCATGTATATCATTTGTTTTGTTTTGTATAGTTGTATGTATATTGTTTATGCAATTCATACTTGGAGAGTCATTGAAACTGGAGTCAAATTCCTTGTATGTGTGCATACTTGGTCCATAAATGTGATTATTCTGATTCTTTTCACCAGAAACTCCGCCCAGACCCGTCAGTGTACATACTATTTTCTTCTTTATTTTTAAAGTTAAGATTTGGACCTTATTAAAACTTTTATTTCAAATTGTACAGAAAAAGCACTGACAGATATTTTTTTAAACAAAACACTCGCATTGAAAACAGACACGATGAGAAAGCAGTAAACTTATCTTCACTTCAAACAGTGCATCTGGCTACCCATTAAACTACTAGATATGTGCTGGGAGTCGTACTGAAACTGAATATAGTGAAGTACTAATTAGCATCCATGTGAAGAGTGCAGTAATTCAAAAGGCAGATATATAAAGCATTTGCTAACAGCCTGGGATAGCCCACTGGACACACGTGTCCCTTTTCGTGGAAGTACTGTCTGGTAAAGTAACTTGGCAGAGTCAGATAGAAGACTAATGAAGGCTGAGGGATTCAAACCCTGTGCAACAGGAAGCATTCTGACAGCTCATAGCCTTACTCATTTGTGCTGAGTGATAGACAAACAGTGAATTTCACACCAGTCTTCTGGAAAAAAAACAGTTAAATTAAAAATATATTCATAGTTAATATTTTAACATTAAACTCAATTAAACCATCCAATTTATTCATAGCTAAATAATAAACACTGTCAACATTAAGAAGAACATGGATCACATCCAAAGAACCCAGCTTGTGAGGATGCCTCTGTTTACTGCAATCAGTTTCCTTATTTTGTACCATAACCAGCAAAACAGGAAGTCATCGCCTGATTAGAAAGTCAAGGAGTAATGTGGTTGCCAGTCGAGCAGGAAGAGCAGATCCAGCAGTAATGTGTTAACCGATTGATTGTTCTTCTTTCGGCTTTTCCCGGTTAGGGGTCGCCACAGAGGAACTCCAGTCTGCTAATGATTGGCAGTAGATTTTTTTACGGTGCCGAGGTGCCAGCTCGACGCCCATCCTTCAATGAAGGCACGCCCATTCACACATGTCTTTCGAATGCCACTCGACCGCGGGGAGGACATGCAGACTCCACCCAGAAGACGCTCCAGCTGAGAATAGAACGGGAGAAGCTCTTGCTGTGAGGCGACAATGCTACCACTGCACCACCGCGGCTTAGTAATGTGTTAACCAATTAATGTGTTTATATGAAACTTTTCATTTCCTTTTCTTTTTTTAATTTTGGTTGTACGTCTGGAGCCCTGGGTAGCTGCCTAGGTTTCCTAGTGTTGGATCCTGCCCTGCATGCAATACATAGGAAAGTGTTGATTACCTTCCACTGATGAAATTTTTAACAAGCATTTGTCAGCACCAGCTCTTGGCTTTCACTGTAGCTGAACTGCACCAGTAGTAATTAAATGTGTGTTTAGCAGAATGATTCATTGTACTAAACAGTACAACAAATGCCACAGATAGGCAGAAATGTCAATGCTTTGCTAAGACAGGAAAAACATATTTACTGCTGCTCATAAACCTTGTGTAACATAAATTTTCAGCACACTGAAAAATGACTTTTGTAGTTTTTTCCTGCCAACTGTTTTTTACTTTCTTGTTTTATTTTAAGTTCATAGATGATTGCTAGGCTAATGATACAAGAGTCTTTAAAACCCAGCCAATAATACCTAGGATATGACAAGAATGTATCTTAATTCCCCAGATATGGGATGGGATAGTATTAGGGAAGTGGGTCTTTGGGTATTGGAGCCCTGAGACATTTTAGACTGCCTGTGTCTATAAAGGACATGGGCAGTACCCCAGGAGTGAATTTACAGTTCCCCATCCATTTATCCAAATTCTTTTTGAAGAGAGTGAGGGATGGGCTTTGTTTGTCTATCCAGAAAGTTTTGTTAGATTCACAAATAAGGTTCAGGTCCATGGAACGTGTAACCTTTGCATAATTGTTCTTGTAAATTTGTAGCATTTTCATCAGGGCTGGATCTGAGAATGCCTTGTAGGTCAGGCATAAATTCCCCTCTCAATAAAAGGTGTGAGAGGGAGTAAAAGGGATAGCGCTTTTAGTCTGTCTGCATAAATGTGTCTTACACTTTGTATTTTTTTTTTTAGTGAGAAACCTCTGGGGCTGCTCCAGTTGGTGTAAGTGCCTGGTTAGGCACATGCGGAAGGGTACTCATAGTCGATTATGGGCATGATGAGAGCTGAGTACAGTGGTACTACGACTTCCTTTGATCTTGATGCCATGCCTTTACTTATACGTTGAGCCACACAGAAGGATTTCCTCACTACCATAGCTACCCAGTGGTCAACGTTTAGGTTAATTCTGTCTGTGCTCCTAGGTCCCTCATCACTTAGTCTACTTTTAGGGGGTGTGCTATCAATATTATAATTTGCAAGGATATGTGATTTACCGAAGGGTACGATTACAAAGTTTTTAGCATTTAATCTCAGACCATGGCTTTGGTAGCAGTACCTTGTCATTTTGAGGCCTGTTTGTAGGATGTCAACATCATTTGGGGATTCAGTGATTGCTCCCAGTTTACAGTCATCAGTGAACGAGAAGTAAATACCAAACAAAAGTGGTCTCAACACTGAGCCCTGTGGGGCACCACTAGTAACAGCTTTCTTATCAGAAGTGGATTCACCTATCCGGACCGCATGTGTCCTGTCAGTGAGACATTTGGCTATCCATCTGACAATGTAGGGGTTTATGCCAAACTCAGTAAGCTTATCTATGATCTCTGAGTAGGGGATTGTATTGAAAGCTTTGGCCAGGTCTAGATAAGCAGTGTGTGCCATTTTGTCCTCATCCATGACCCCTGGTGTCTTTCTTGAAGCCCACCAGATTGACCAGGTAAGACCTCCCTTTGACAAAGCCAGATTGGGTCTGGTCAGTGTTTGGAGAGTTCCTATGTCATTATTGATCAAATCCATGATAATTCTGTCCATGATCTTGCAGATAACACTGGTCAAGCTTATGGGTTTGTGATTCCTTGGGTCACTGAGAAGGATGACTGTTGCAGTCTTCCATTCCTATGGGAGAAAGCTCATCTGGAGGCTGTGGTTAAAGAGGGTTTCAAGTGGCCCTGATAGAGTCTGTTTTACGCTATTTACAAAACATCCTTGAATGTTGTCAGGACCCATGGAGGCTCCGGTTTTGGCTTTAATGAGCGCAGTAAGGACCTGTTTCCTCATAATGATCAGTAGGGAGATGGTTGCTGGTATTTTTCTGGATGTGGTAGAATGTGATGGCAGGGGAGAACTTTCAAATGAACTTGTCAGCCAGCAGATTTGCTGTAGTTTCAGGAACGATGTAAGTGTTTGCCATACATGATTAACTTGGCACATTGCTGAGTATTTCCCCTGAGGTTACAAACGTAATTAAAAAAGTTGTCTTTCACCTGGAAGGCTATCTTGCCTCATAGTTTGCTTTGGCAGATTTGACCAGCTCTTTAATTTGTTTGTTTAGACTGGTGGTTGTCTTTTTGCACTGTTTTGTCTGTTCCTTTTCGGCTTTGGAGAGGATTTTTTCTCCTTTTGTTGAATAGCTTGTTTATGGTAGGAGTCCACCAGGGTGGATTAGTTTTTCCAGTAGTCATACGTTTGACTAGGACAGCTACTGCCTCTTCTATGCAGCTAAGAATGTGGTTCTACAGTGCTTTTATGTAACGTTCAGAGTAGGCCTCAGTGTCATCCAAGTTCGGAGGGGCGTGGAAGTTTAATAAGCTGTCAGTTTGAGGTAATTGGCCTTAGTAAAGTTCTTAACAGGTTTGGAGTTTGATGGGGGTTGTAGGTTAGTTTTAATCCTAAAGGAGATCATTTTGTGGTCAGATCTTACCAGGGAGTAGCATCTCCCAGTGTTCATGAGTACTACGTCTAGGATATTTGTACCTCTATTTGAGGAGCTAAGTAGTTGCTCCAGGGTGTTTGCATTGCTGAAGTCCAAAAACCTCTGAGCAAATGAATTATGGGTTGTACAAGTCTCCCATTTTATGGAGGGGTAGTTGAAGTCACCCATAACTATGGTGTTAGGCAGAAAATTAAGAGATTCCATTAGTTTAGGTAAGCAATACGACTTTCCACAGACTCATGTTAGGGGATCAGTAGCTAGCAAAGATATGATAGGGTGTTGCACCTATGGTTAGTTGGGCATGAAGCAGCTCAAGTGAGTCATGTTGTTGGACTAGTCCAGCAGTGTACTTGTCCTGAAACATTTCCTCCCTTTCTTTTATTTTGTGCTGAGGAGGATCAAAATGTATGAAAGTCATTGTAGCCTCTGATAGCTGGGATGCTTTCCATGGTCCAAACCATGTTTCTGTGACTACACGTATGTCTGGGTCCAGCAGGGTGAGGAGTGCTTCCACGGCGGGCAGTTTTTTATTTAAACTCCTAGCATTGAGCAGCAGTACCTTTAGATAGCCATGAGTGATTTTTCTTATATTGGATGGTTTAACAACTTGGCATGGCCTAAAAAAAGGCACTGTGGAGATAAATGTTTTTTGTCAGTATCTGGAAGCCAAGAAGTGACAAGAATTTGCACTCTGATTCCTCACATCTCTGTTGAAACTTTCTTCCCCACCCCCCTCATTTTGGTTTCTATTGCTTTTGTGTTGTTAACTGAAGGTTCCCTTAATTCGAACTGTTAATAGCAGTCTGCATTTAAAGTGTTGAGAGACAGCCTTACAAGACTATCTGCAAATATATAGAGCTGGGTACATTTTTCTGTATTATTCTGTATTATAGAGCTAAATTGTTGCTTAAATATCTGTTGTCTTAGTGTTCTGCAAATATACAGAGATCAGTATATATTTTTTGGTTTTATAATTTGCACTCTGATTCCTCACGTCTCTGTTGAAACTTTCTTCCCCAACCCCCCCCCCCCCCCATTTTGGTTTCTATTGCTTGTGTGTTGGTAACTCAAGGTTCCCTTAATTTGAACTGTTAATAGCAGTCTGCATTTAAAGTGTTGAGAGACAGCCTTACAAGACTATCTGCAGATCTATAGAGCTGAGTATATATTCTGTATTTTTCTGTATTATACAGCTAAATTGTTGCTTAGATATGTTGTCTTAGTGTTCTGCAAATATACAGAGATCAGTATATATTTTTTTTGGTTTTATAATTTGCACTCTGATTCCTCACATCTCTGTTGAAACTTTCTTCCCCACCCCTCATTTTGGTTTCTATTGCTTGTGTGTTGTTAACTCAAGGTTCCCTTAATTTGAACTGTTAATAGCAGCAGTCTGCATTTAAAGTGTTGAGAGACAGCCTTACAAGACTATCTGCAAATATATAGAGCTGAGTATATTTTTGTGTATTATTCTGTATTATAGAGCTAAATTCATGCTTAGCTATCTGTTGTCTTAGTATTCTGCAAATATACAGAGATCAGTATATATTTTTTTGGTTTTATAATTTGCAGTCTGATTCCTCACGTCTCTGTTGAAACTTTCTTCCCCCCCCCTCATTTTGGTTACTATTGCTTGTGTGTTGTTAACTCAAGGTTACCTTAATTTGAACTGTTAATAGCAGCAGTCTGCACTTAAAGTGTTGCGAGACAGCCTTACAAGACTATCTGCAAATATATAGAGCTGAGTATATTTTTCTGTATTATTCTGTATTATAGAGCTAAATTGTTGCTTAGATATCTGTTGTCTTAGTGTTCTGCAAATATACAGAGATCAGTATATATTTTTTGGTTTTATAATTTGCACTCTGATTCCTCACATCTCTGTTGAAACTTTCTTCCCCACACCCCCACCCCTCATTTTGGTTTCTATTGCTTGTGTGTTGTTAACTCAAGGTTCCCTTAATTTGAACTGTTAATAGCAGCAGTCTGCATTTAAAGTGTTGAGAGACAGCCTTACAAGACTATCTGCAAATATATAGAGCTGAGTATATTTTTCTGTATTATTCTGTATTATAGAGCTAAATTGTTGCTTAGATATCTGTTGTCTTAGTGTTCTGCAAATATACAGAGATCAATATATATATTTTTTTGTTTTATAATTTGCACTCTGATTCCTCACATCTCTGTTGAAACTTTCTTCCCCAACCCCCCCCCCCCATGGCCTGCACCTGTTACTAAAAAGCAGGTGAGGTCATTTTTAGGGACAGCAGGGTACTACAGAAAGTTTGCCCCCAGTTATAGTACCATAGCTGCTCCCCTCACAGACCTAACAAAGAAGAACAGGTTGGTTTCTATTGCTTGTGTGTTGTTAACTCAAGGTTCCCTTAATTTGAACTGTTAATAGCAGTCTGCATTTAAAGTGTTGAGAGACAGCCTTACAAGACTATCTGCAAATATATAGAGCTGAGTATATTTTTCTATATTATAGAGCTAAATTGTTGCTTAGATATCTGTCTTAGTGTTCTGCAAATATACAGAGATCAGTATATATTTTTTGGTTTTATAATTTGCACTCTGATTCCTCATATCTCTGTTGAAACCCCCCCCCTCATTTTGGTTTCTATTGCTTGTGTGTTGTTAACTCAATGTTCCCTTAATTTGAACTGTTAATAGCAGCAGTCTGCATTTAAAGTGTTGAGAGAAAGCCTTACAAGACTATCTGCAAATATATAGAGCTGAGTATATTTTTCTGTATTATTTTGTATTATAGAGCTAAATTGTTGCTTAGATATCTGTTGTCTTAGTGTTCTGCAAATATACAGAGATCAGTATATATTTTTTGGTTTTATAATTTGCACTGTGATTCCTCACATCTCTGTTGAAACTGTCTTCCCCACCCTCCCTCCCTGTTCTTGGTTGTAGTTTAAATTTGGTGGCTTTTGCGGTGCCCACCCCACTGTAGATTTGATCTAGGACACTCCCTCAGTCCCATCTCTTTACCGCATTCTACCTAATAAACCCTTTCTGCACTTCCTTTTAGTCCTTTTTAATTTAAATACATTTTTTCAAATTGTGTGTGGACTAATATTGCTACATACTCAAGTGTGCCAGCTTGCACTGCATGTGAATTGTTTTTACTACTGCTTTTGCTACTTTTCTGAAAAAAAAAATTGTAAGCCTGTTTCCTACCTTTCCTGTAATTAGAGTTCCAGATACAGATTTTCTGTATCCAGGACTATTTGTAAGCTTGTGAGCCCCCAAGCCTTTCTGTGTTGGAGGGAAGCCTTCTAGCTTATCACTGGGAGTGGTAAGCACTAGGTAACCTGTCTACCACATAAGGACTGGTTCTGCCCCTGAATTTGTAGTTATTGGCCGTTTGGGCGGTCTTCCAGCTCTCTCAACTTTCTGATTTGAAGGCCTGCATTTGCACTTGTTTCTGTCCTGTAACTCCTGGGCCCAACTCATTTGCTCACTCAATTTTTTTTTTTATTTGCTTTTACTGTATTTGTGTTTCTTCCTACTTCATTTTGCTTTTGTGTCATCTTAAAAGTACTCAATTGTATTTATTACTGCTTGGTGTAACTCATTCTAAGCCTTTTAGTTTAAGCACTTGGGCTTCAGACCAGTTGTTTTACATTAAGAAGGTTTGTGGTCTGCACTGTAGTGGCAGAACAGGTAGCTTACATCCTTCTAAGTTGGCAACTGCTGATTGAGGGCTCAGTGTCTGTTATTCTAAAAGTGTATTAATTCTGGTTTAACCACTTGGGCTTCAGGCCAGTTATTTTACATTAAAAGGGTTCGTGTTCTGCACTCTTGTGGGAGGAGAGGCTGGACTCTGCCCTTCTGAGCTGGGAATTTCTGGTTAAAGGCTTATAGTGCCTGCATATTTGAACTGCTTCTTACTGAAATTGGTACACCTTGTTTGCTGTAGCATAGACTAGATCCAGGCCTGCTGAACCTAGCTTTGTTTGTATGCTTGTTGTTTGTTTGCTTGTTTTTTTCCCTGAAATGCTATTTCCACCTAAAACGCGGCTTTTCCGAGCTTCTGTGGATCCCTAGTGATATCTGCATTGCTTACTGTACTTATTTCCTTGTTTCACTGGAAAGAAAGTTACTGTTTGTCGTTTTTGCATTTAAGTTACCTGTAACTCATTGCATTTAAGTTACCTGGCACTTGCTCACTAAAGCAATTATATAAGTCAGCACTAAAATATTAAAAGCACTACACCCTCACAAACTCCCCTTGAGTGCCTCGTTCCCCATTGGCCCTTTTTTTTCAATTATAAAGGAATTCCCAATACTATTCTAGCATGTCCAAAGGTCAGTTGTCAATCTCCTCTCCGGTCCAGCTGGTGAATCTGGGACTCTTGAGGCAATGTTACAACTGCCTCATGTACACAGATAACCCTCTCCTCCTCCCAACAAATTCCAATGCATGTGAGAAATGCAACCATATATCTATACTGGAGGCTAAGCTCTCTCAACTCAGTACTGGCAAAACTAGTCAGGAGGAGAAGGAAACCACACTCACTACAATTCCAGACTCACATAGACCTACCACGACAGCAAACCAAACACATAAACACACAAAAACATACTCGTAGGCTCTAAATAAAAATCTGCCTAAGCAGCAGAGACCTCCAAAGCAGACACCCAAGCAACCGCTACCCCAAAACAAAACACGTGCAACACATAGCTCACAAATCCAGTGTGCCGAACAGTCACAGCCCTTAAAGCTAAACAACACACCTGATACACTTGTAATAGGTGACTCTATAGTCAGGCACACTGATGTCCCGCTCACCAGGCTGAACAAGGAGAAGGTCACGATGAGCTGCCTGTCGGGCGCTAGGATCCGCCACATAACACGAGCACTCAGGTCACTCCAAGGCAAGTACAAATATGACTTGGTCATTGTCCATGCTGGTGTGAATGACCTGAGATGTACCTCCCTGGACTACATGAAAAGAGACATAGAGGAGCTCTCTGAGCATGTAGCCCAGGCCGGTATGACCCTGACCTTGAGTAGCATCTTACCCTCACCAAGAATGATGCCACAATATGAAGACAAGATGATCAATTTCAACAATTGGCTTAAGTATTGGTGTCATTCAAAGGGGATCCAATGCCTGTCAGCCTGGGATGACATGCTCGACAAGCCACGATGCTTCGCTAGGGACGGTTTGCACCTGTCACAGCTGGGCTTTCGGATATTGGCAAAGGCTCTTGCTACCCCCATAGTGCCTTTTTTAGGCAAGGCTCAAAAGACAAACCCTCCTCCATAGGTATCACAAGGGATAAGAAACTAAGAGTAATGCTACTCAACGCCAGAAGTCTAAACCTCAAGATGCACGCACTCGAAACTCTCCTTAGCATGGAGAACATCGATATCTGTGCAGTAACAGAAACCTGGTTCAAGGCTCCCGAGAGCACCCCAGCACTACCAGGTTATACCTCATACCATGCTTTTCGGCCCCAAAACTTGGACTGAACCACAAAAGGAGGGGGGAGTATCAATATTCGTCAAAGATACCCACACCTCCAGGTTGGTGGCACAGCACAAAGCATCAGAGACTATCCATGTGCAACTAACAGTGGGTAGAACTACCTTCCAGTTTATAGCCTGCTGCAGACCACCCTCCCAAACCCAGGAACCCCACTCGGCCTTCCTGAGAACACTGGAAAATATGAAGGTCTCTCCAAACACCATTATATTGGGCGACTTCAACTACCCAAACATAGGCTGGGAGCATTACTCTAGCTCCAACACTCTAGCCCAAAGGTTCCTAGAATTTTTTCAACTCAAATGCTATGGAACAACTTGTTACCACTCCCACAAGAGGGGAAAACATACTAGACCTGATCATCACCAACATGGGGACTCTATGCTCCAGACCAGAAGTGTATCCCTCACTGGTAAGATCAGACCATAAACTAATCTCACTGGATATTCACATCCCGACTCCACCCCCTGCCCTGAAAACCACAGTGAAAAACTTCTCTAAAGCAAATTTCACACTCCTCAAAACCGAGGTGGAATCCTTCAAAGCCCCTGGGCCTGTGGAAAATACGGCCCAGACCGCAGAATCCTTTATAAACGCATTCTATGAACACCTTCAAGAATGCATGGATTATGCAATCCCAAATAAAACCAAGACCCAATCCTCCAAAGGCAGATGTCCTGTCTGGTGGACCCCAGCCATGAACAAACTATACAATAGAAGGAGGAAGCTACTACACGACAGAGCAAAATCCCAAAAAGGGAAAGCATCTCTGATCAGTATTAGCAAAAAACTACGGGCACTCATAAAATCGTCTAAGGCCAGCTTCGAGAGAATAATTGCACAGGACACTAAGGATAATCACAAGGCTTTCTTTAGTTATGTTAGGAACCTGGGTGGGAATTCCCAGATATGCTCAGAATTAGTCCAAAATGACAAAAAATACACCAAACCCACAGACATTGCCAACATCCTAGCTGACAGGTTCAGCACAAACTCCCCTCCCCCCCAAAAGGGCAAATATCTATCCCAGCAGAGTGCTGCCGACCTGACATCTCAGATGCTCAGGTAAGAGCTGCCCTCTCCAAAGCAAAAACACAGCATCAATGGGACCAGACGGTGTCCCGGGCTGCGTCCTACATGAACTCCAAGAAGAGCTAAACCCAAACATAAAACTACTGTTCAGTCTCAGCCTTACTACAGGATATGTACCCAAAGAGTGGCGTACAGCAACAGTGGTCCCTCTCCACAAAGGTGGTGCCTCAACGAATCCTGGAAACTATCGCCCCATAAGCCTGACTAGCTTGGTCTGCAAAGCTATGGAAAGGATCATCATGGACCTCATAAATAAAGATATTGGGGACCTACAGACACTGGATCATACCCAGTTCAGCTTTGTTAAGGGCAGATCCTGCCTCTTAAACCTAGTTGATTTCTTTGAAACAGTCACCAAGGTCATTGACGAGGAAAAGGTAGTCCGCACAGCCTACCTGGACCTTGCAAAAGCCTTCGATACAATACCCCACTCGGGCATTATAGATAAGCTCACCAGCTTAAATATAAACCCGTATATCACTAGATGGGTTGCAAACTGGCTCAAGGACAGAACCCACATGGTTAGAATTGCTGGAGCCATGTCAGACTCCAGACCAGTTACAAGTGGCATCCCACAAGGCTCAGTCCTGGGACCTCTCTTGTTCGGTATATATTTCTCGGAGGTACAGGCCAACACGGAAGGACTGTGGCTGACCAAGTTCAGATGACTGCAAACTGGGCCCATAATCAACTCTCCAGCCGACACAAGCATCCTCCAAAAGGGCCTCATAGAAACAGACAACTGGTGCCAGAGCCATGGCCTCAAGCTAAATGCCAAAAAGTGTATAGTCATCCCTTTGGCAAAACAAAGTGCCCACAAATTACCACATAGGTGGTAATCCATTAAGTACAGAAGAAGTAATTAGGGACCTGGGGACCCAAGTTGATAGCAATCTCTCATTTGACAACCACGTGGCCAAAGTGGTTAGAAAAACATTGTATATAGCCCACCTAATCATGAAGGGATTCACATCTAGATCAGGGGAGGTCATCGTGCCTCTTTACTCATCCCTCATCAGGCCCATAATTGAGTACAGTGCCCCTTTTGGGATATACCTTACCAGACATCTGCAACAACTGGAAAGACCCCAAAAGTACCTCACCAAGATGATCAAAGGGCTCAAACAGATGCCATATGCTGCCCGGTTAAAGAAACCCCAGCTCTACTCAGTGGCATACTGCCTGCTCAGAGGCGATCTGTGCCTGACATATAAAGCCATGTCCAACCCGGAATTAATGGACATGCTGCACCTCAGAAAATCCAAATCCCATCGAGCTATGCGCTCAAGAGACTTGAACCTCAGATTCATAACCCAGAGGCTCCCTTCACTCTGGAATAAAATCCCAGTCCAGGTTAGGCAGAGTCCCTCATTGACTCTCTTCAAGAGGAATCTTGATGAGTGGATGGGAGATCGTAGGTTTACCCCAGGTATCACTTCTGTGTCTCTGTTAGACAGAGGCACAGTATACTAACCTCGAAAAAGGGCATAGCAAAATTAATTTAAAATGGGTGACGAAAGTCAAACACACTCTGGCTAGGCTTATAAATGCCCTAGGGCAGATAGCCTAGTATGAACCTATGAACCATCTCTGGCAAAGCATCGTGGTTTGTCTTTCATATCTCCCCACAAATCTTTAAACTCCATCCATGCAGCTCACCCCTAGAGCAGTCCAACTTTTTATCATTGGCAAATAAAGTTTTTTATTGGCTGAGTACTTTAATGTGTTTCCCAGTACTAAGTCCATATTGAACATTATTGGACCCCCATGAGGGTGCAAGATTGTCCTATTACTTTAGCTTCGTTTTTGCCTTTGGTGGTCTGAATTTTTCCCATTAGCAGCTGTCTCATTGCTTGCATTATAACATGGCTGATTGTTAACATCCTAGATTCCAGCTTCATACATTTAGATCAGAAATAGCTATGTTAACTCTGGTAGTGTCACTGTATTTTATAGTTTGATTTCAGCTTAACTATTATCAGCATGCTTTTTAATTCTTAAGTAGTTAAAATTTTGAATATACTGTAAACAAACACATTAACAAGATGTCTAAAATAAGGAAATTGCACTATTCTTATCAGGCTGATGACACAATTTACTGAAATAGTTCACATGGCTGACACATTTTTAACTGAGAAATTATCCTCAGATTGATGTTCCTTTTTATTTATATCAGTTGCTTTAAATTTTCCTTAGATTTGTAGGAGTGAGTGCATTAAGGAGTGCATAAGTGCTGACCTGCAAGAGTGTGTCTCACTTTTTGCATTCAGTGTTTCCTTTCCAGTAGTCACCAGAAAATTTTAATCGTTCATCTTTTCAAAGATGGTGGTGAGCACAGAAAACAAGAAAAAAATCTGTACTACTTCAAAGTCCTTAAAAGGACAAGAGGAGAGGTATAAATGAAAAATAAATCTATAAAAATGCTTTTCCTATTTACAGTGCTAGTGTAATGATTGACGTCTGAAAAAGGTAGGATTGTTTATAAATGATATGGAACTCTGTTATTACCTGCCATTCCCTTCAGTCTTGTCCTTCACACGCTACCCACTAGGATGTTTTAATTCTTACAATGATGGGGGAGAACACAGAAAACAAGAAAAGTTGTAGTAATCACTTATTGTGGGAATTTATAGTATGTGTTTGATTAGGTTTATTAGATAAAATAATTTTGGTGGGTAGAAAGCATTTCCGATGTTTTAGTTAGACATTTAGGATGTGATTTTGTTTGACATCATTTAAACGTTCAGATTGAATGTGTGTGTGTGTGCGTGTGTGCGTGTGTGTGTGTGTGTGATGATACCCTTGTGTTTTCTTGTGAAATAAAATGGTTATAGTTATAAGGTTCTTATTATTGCATATGTCTTGCCAAGTCTGTTTTTCTCAGTGTTTTGAACATGGGCAAACAGTGTTTTACAGACTTGTTTTTAGTACTGCTGTGGAGGCAGGTCCAGTGTCCAATGCAGGTGTATGTGATGTGAGTTTAAATTCTGTTTCTTTACTGTTGGATTACGGTGACTTTGAGGAAGTTTAGTTTATTACTGTAGGTGGGACTGATCATTGTTTTTTTTTCAAATTTTTCCACTGGGTTGCAACTTGAGAGCAAGGTAAATGCCATGGTTGGAGCTAAAGTGTCATTGTTGTGCCTTGTTAAGAAAGCAGCACCGCCTGTTTGTGGGGCCTAGAGTTTGTGATTTGAAACATTTTTAAAGGCACCAGAGAGGTAATTTGATAATTTGTCTACCCAGAGCCTGAAAGGGGTAAGTGGCTGGACACTGACAGTTTAATAACAGATTATGAAAATAAGCATTTATGTTTTAAGACATTGCAGTAGGATAGCATTTAATTTTTTTAAATGTTTATGTTCTGGTGTCATTCTAAAAGGTTTAAAAATACTTAAGATGCCTATTGGCAGCCCAGATTATGCTATTTTGCATTCTTGTCAGTTATATGTAACAGGGTCATAAAGGGTCTTATGATCTGGAAATGGATATGCTTACTACAGAACTGGAACTTTGGAAGGAGGTGTAGAGGCATGTATTTTGGAAAATGAACAGTTTCAGAAAAAAATAAAATATTCTTCAAGATTGCAAGCTAAAGAAATTGATTTAGAACCAAATAAATTAGACTCCCCACCAGTTTCTGATGCAGATTCTGCTTCTACCAGTCAGACTAGTGGGCACCCATCCAGGTTCCTCCACAAGTCAAACATCCTTCTTTAATGGCAGTAGCCAATCAGAGATTTTGTCCTTAACAGCAGAAGTGAAGGACTTTTAAAAAAGTTCCTGCCTGGTCATAGTTTCAACCATCTCCTTGCCTTTCAGAAAGAAATACAGCAGAAATACAACAGTAGGAGTTTTTTGGAATAGAAACACAAGATAGAGGAATTGAGGGAGCCAGGAGTATTGGCAATATTGACTTTCAGCATAACAAACTCTGCTGACTTAAAAGGTACATTTAACGTCATCAGTCGTTCTAAAAACTGTGCCTCCCTCTGAAATCACTAAGCTTTCCAAATGGTTGACTTTTCTGCCAGCGATGCATGCTAATTTAGTGGGCGATGCTATTTTATTGAAAATGTTTGGCAAAAATTTGCACTTAAGAAAGCAAGCCCTCAGATGAGAATATACTTAGGAGATCATATTGTTTCAGTCTTCCCCTGGAATTTATCTTGTATGTTTCTGAATAGTTATGAAAGACTGATTTTAACCTAGTGTGATTTGCAGTTTGTTACTTTATGAAACAGTTGGTTACCTTATGAGTTGCAAGTGCCAGGTTCCCTGAGCCAAAACAAGTTTATTCAAGTAATAATGGCAGATAAGGGGTTACTCCTTTGTTATGATGGATGCCAATAAATATACTGATAGTATATCAAAAGTGCTATCGTATTTAACCAGTTATCAACTATATACTGATCTAAAATCAGCGATCCTATAACTAAAAGATCATCTCTACTTGACTCCAAGTAGACATTCTTCTATCTGTTAAACCTATGCTGTGGGGCCCTTCTCACATCACAAACATCGATGTCTGTGCTGTGACAAACCTGGAACAGAAGGCCTGTTGAGAGCACCCCAGCACTTCTTCAGGTTTTACCTCATCATGCATTCCGGGCCTCAAATCCGGATAATACTCAAGAAGGAGGAGGGGGTATCCATATTCATCAAGGATCCCCACACCTCAAGACTGGTGGCACCCATCGCATGCATCGGAGACCATCCAGGTAGGTGTCCCAGGCAGAGACTGCTCTGCAAATTGCAAATTGTTGGCAGGCCACCTCACATTACAGGGAACCCTCACATGGCCTCCTGAAAACACTAGAGGGGATAAAAAAGGCACCAAACACAAAATGTGTAGTGACTACCAATTGACCCTAATACTAGACTGGAACACCTACCACTTCTCAAACACCCCAGCCCCAAAAGTTCCTGGAATTAATAAACTCAAATGCCATGGAAACTCTAGTCACCATCCCACAAGAGGAGGAGCCATACTTCTGGATCATCATCACTTAACATGGGAGCACAACACATGGGGCACCAAGGTATACTCACTGGTGATCAGACAGATGAGAATCCGCCACCATATGCTGTATCTCACCTCATCCATCCATAAAAGCATAAAAAAAGACCACAGTAAAACTTTTAAGGCCGACTGCACTTCTAAAGACTAGTGTGGTCTCCTTTAAGGCCCCAATCACTACCAGGGACTGCATGATAACCAGCACCTGCAGCAACAAAGCAAGGAACAATCTAGACTCAAAACAAAGACCCTCTGCCCAAAGGCAACTACGCCCACCTGGTGGGACCCCAAAGGAAAAAAAACTCTACATAACAAAGAAGGAACAACAAGATAGAAGAAAGCACACCTTCCTTGATCATAAAGTCTAACCAAGATCATACTAATAAAATCATCCAAAGCAAAAAAAGAAAAAAGAAAAATAAAAAAAGAAACAAAAGAAAATCATATCATAACTTCATTAGGCATTAAAGATTAGAAACCCAGAGATAGGCAGATGCTCAGAAAAAAAATGTGATCATTACTAAATGATGTGGACATACAGATACGTACAGCTATTGACACCAGCTGGACAGACAGGTTCAGTGCTCCCCCCTCCCCAAGGAGAGAGATATCTATACGAAAACGATTGTAGCCCCAAACATTTCCCCCAAGTTAAAACTGCTCTCTCAAAGCAAAAAAACACAGCATCCATGGGTAAAAAGGATGATAGCTTAGTTGTATAAAGAAGTTATTTAATAAATGATGAACTGTTACATTGTTGAAGGAATAATCTGGTTACCCAGGAGGCCTTATATTTTTTAACTACTAAGTAGCCAAGACTTCCAGGGATATTTGGAATACAAGAAATGCACAAATCTTTTTGTGATCACCCACTTATACCATGTTTTTGCATTTTGATGTGAACTTTGAGATGGATGCCATTATTTATCTGATGTGACAGTTTAAAGAAGTAGTTCTTGCACCAAGTTGTTGGCCATATTATACAGGAAAGGATTAGGGCCATCAATTATATAGATTGTATGCATACCATATGTATGATGAGGAATGTAGTTATAGCTGTCAACCAGTCAGGGACAAATCTCAGTCGAATTGGGGACAAATCCAAAAATAACCAGGGACAAACAGGGACACTTTTAAAATTTGAGTACTATTAACTAGAGGCATCTATTGAGAAAGCTAGGAAAGATGCATTGGCCCAGTTTGGGGATGATTTTGCACCAGTAACTGAAAGGTAGACTTAGTGTCAGAACTGGTAGTGCCTCTTGTCATGATATTGATAGTTGTGTTTATGGCTCTTACAAAATCAAAGTATTATAAAGAAGCACTGAAATATCCTTATGAGCAACAAGAATGAACCAAAGGCAGTTGGAAGCACACCACATTTTGTGGATGTGAAAAGCTTGTAATATCAGGGACATCTTTGAAAGTTAGATCAAGAAAAAATTGTCAGGTTTTATGCAACACTAAATAAAATAGAGCCTGCTCATATTTTGTACGCTGGTAGTATAAATTTATGGTTGGTAACCCACATATATTAAATTTATTTGTTGAAGAGTTGGAGCTGAGAGTCAATTCTGTTAAAGAACGTTGTATACACACAGTGCTCAGAGTCAATTATGTTAAAGAACGTTGTATACACACAGTGCTCACCATGCAGTTGTTTCTGTATTGGAAAAACTAACAGGTACAGGTCCCTTATGGCCAGGGAAACTGAGCACATGATAGCTATTAAGTTTAAAAACAAACTGAATGTCATTTGTATAAACCGCAGGCATTGTACTGGCTTTAAGAGATTTAAATGTTTTTATTCTAGCAAGGGTTAGGAAGGATACCAGAGAAGTGATATTAATTCATTGTTAGAAAACTGGCAGCTGATATGATGTCAGGTTTAATGATTTTAACCACCCTGGTTTAAATGATGCAACTAATTTTAAGACAAGACCATTGCAGTGATGAATCAGTGCATTTAAATGTGTTGTATTACTTGTTTGTTTCAAATTTATTTATAGCATGCATTTGAATTTTATTGAATTAAATAATTTTTATACATATATACCATTTCCAGTGTTTTAATTAGATCTTTGTGAATATTTAAAGGTTTAGTTTGACTTTGTATGTGTCTGATGAAGTTCTGATCAAAAGTCCTTACTTTGAAAAGGTTCTTGTTATTGGATCAGTGCTGCTGTTTTCTTTTCAGTGTTTGGCATACAAGTGAACAGTTTTTGTAGATTCACGTTTTCAGTCGTCTCTTGAAACAAGACGCACGTTATTTTCCTACCACTGTTTAGACAGGCTGTACATTTTGGCCTTTCAGACGCCCAGTTTCGAAATAATGGATTGGAGTGATCATACCTGATGCTTTTTAAGGTCATAGACCATAAAAGGCGAAGTCTGTTCTACCACCTTTCATCCCAGACACACCCCATCTACTTCATGGTCGAGGAAATAGTGTCCTCTTATGGAAGTAATTACCAGTGAGTGTTCTAACACTATCAGGAAGCCACAGTTAGTTCTCATTCTTTTCTCACTTAAAACACAGCCTGGAATCTGAGTTTCATCTTTGATCTCTGTGTTTTTATTCCATTTGCTACATGCAGACACTTACTCACATTTAATGTGAATACACTGTTTGGAATGCTGCACAGTAGAATAAGATCAGATCTAGTTGCTTTATGTGCAGAATGTGCATCTTCATGCTAAGGTCCTCTGAAAGCACCATCATTTCATCATGCTCAGAGTGTGAATGGGCCTTTTCCAGTTTTCTGTTGTTTGATATCCTTCCATTTCACTATTGCAGTGTTCATTACATTAGGGATCCCCGGCCAAGGGCAGCCCGTTGTCTGGCCAGTTGTACCAAAGCCTTTAGGTTGCTTTAAGGTATGCCGTACATCATACGTTATGCTCCTTGCTTAGCGTAGGACATAAAGTTGACATCCGGATGTACCATCCTCAGAACTTCTGTACCCCCAGTCTGAACGCCATCACTTGATCATTGGTCTGTACACCTGTTCCATTGTTAGTTCACCAAGCCATTGCAGATAAGTGCCCCTTTGGGGTTCTTTTTTATTTATCTTATTTTATTATTGCTTGTGGGGTTTCATGTCATGCCAGTGTGGGAGACAGATTCCCCATAAAGACCTCCACGATCTGTGTATCTTTTGCCTAGGTGTCTCTCACGACCATAAATCCTGTTCCATCTGAAAGGCCTTTGTACCTAAAACCCATCATAATAGACTGTCTTCTTTAGTGCTCTGTCTTGAAAATGAGCATCTTAAGCTTCTTGTGAAAGAAAGAATGGAGGGTACTTCCTGCTCCAAGAGACAACCATCAATGAAGAAGAAGGTCAGGAAGCCTAGGCTAGAATCTTCTGCTGTTCTCCTGAGGGGAGTAAATGCCCAGAGATTTGCCCAGCTGTATCGGTGGAGTCTTGTGACTGGGTTGGAGGCTGGCAGTGATCCAACTTTAAACACGCCCGAGGAGGCTTTGCAGATGTCCACTTCAGACAGTCAGGGGGAACCACGGCTGATTATCTCCAAGGGACATAAGGATTTTCCTCAAATCTTAGTCAGAGAAGAAGTCCCCACTGCCATCACTGAATGCCATCCTGAGTCAGAGCCTTCCAAATTTTATAAGGTGAACGTCCCATTGAAGAAAAAGCAAAAGACTAAACATATCACTCCTGCTCCTAAGGATCCACAAAGTTAATGGTAGTCTTTCACTCAAGGTTTGTTTATTCCTTTAATGGCATTGAAACATCTTAAGGGAGTTTCTGTTCCAAGCCCCCTTTAGTCCTCTGCTCCACTAAAAAGACATAGGGAACATGATTCCTCTTAGGAGGAGCTGGATTTGGATAAGGAATCCCTTGCTTACTCTTCCCAGATGCCCTCTCCTTTGATTGTGGATCAGAGGAAGAGGAATCTACCAATCTTGATACTCCCTTTGAAGAAATTTCTTTCGGGGACATGATCACCAGGATGATAGAATTCTTTAAATGGGATTGTGCTCAGTTTTCTGAGGTACATAAAAGATACTATGAGTCGCTGCAGATGGAATCTCCTAAACCTTCTGCTATTCTTGTTTTGGCTGCCTTGTTGGATGCATTTTTGAATGCTTCTAAGGCTTCAGACTCTCAGCCCTCTGCTCCCAAGAAACCTGACATATTCTATAGGGTGCCAGAGGACTGTAGATTTTTGTACAGGTGTTCTTCTGCTGACCCCTTGGTGGTGTTTGTAGCTTCTGACAAGCCTTCTCAATTGCTTCCTTCTACCAAGTTACTACCCCTCTGATAAAGATAGCAGGATCATGGAAAGGCTAACCAAGGTGTACACCTCTGCTACTTTTACTTTTAGGGCTGTTAATTACCAGACCCATATGTCCAGATATTTCTTGGCTCTTCTCTCCCAGGCTTGTCATGTTATTTCTGATCTTTCAGAATCTGAAAGGAAGGCTTCTGCTCTTTCCCTGCTAGGGACTTCCTCCCAGGTGGCTCGTCATTCCAACAAGTGCAGTTATGACACAGCAGATGCTTCCTCTAGGGCTGCTGCTTTTGGGTCAGTGACAAGGAGATATTCTTGGTGTTGGCTTCAACCTTTGCCTGATGATATTAAGGCTAAGTTGATGGATGCCCTCTTGATAATAAACACTTGTTTGGTGAAGCTGCTGCTGATATGTTTAAGTCCCTTCAGGATAAGGGCAAGCTTTACAAGAACTTAAACATGTTTGTTGCTCTTGTGCTTAAATTTCAGAAAAGCTACCCCAATAAGCCAGCCTTTATTCATAGGCAATCTTGCCCTCTTCCCAAAGGTAAAAAGGGTGACAGGCGAGCTCCTCCTGTTAAGGTTACTCAGACTTCAGTGCCTCAAATGTCTCCTTTTCCAGATAAACCAGTTGCTGTCTGACTATCCTATTCTTCCCAGCCCTCCCTCCTCCTGTTTGGCTACAGATTACTCACAATTCGTGGGTCCTGTCCATTATGCACCAGGGGTATTTCATGGTTTGGAAATCCCTTCCCCTTTTATGAGTGTTGCCCAGTCCCCTCAGAAACAGCTCTCTTTCTTTCCAGCTGTGCTTCGGGACCTTTTGGCTCAAGGTACTATTCAAGAGGTGCTTGTGTCC
The DNA here is from genome assembly GCF_019279795.1 of Protopterus annectens. Lineage (NCBI taxonomy): Eukaryota > Metazoa > Chordata > Ceratodontiformes > Protopteridae > Protopterus > Protopterus annectens. The sequence goes on from NC_056748.1 coordinate 242,886,460, forward strand.
CAAAGGGGGGAGGATGTTTACTCCAAGATGTTTCTAGTACCCAGAAAAGAGGATACTTTGAGACCAATTCTAGACCTCTCTCATCTAAACACTTTTCTGAAGGTGCTCTCCTTTTGAATGTTATCATTTCAGATTTTGTTCCTCTTCTAATTCCTCAGGCTTATATGGTGTCTCAGGATCTGAAGGATGCTTATCTCCATGTCCCAATCCATCTCCTTTTCAGGAAGTATTTATGTTTTTCTGTTGTTTCCTGGCATTTTCAGTTCTATGCTTTGCCCTCTCGCCTTTCTACTGCTCCAAGGATATTCAACAAATGCCTCGGTCCTTTGATTGCTTTTTGCGGGATCCAAGTATTTTGTTACTTGGACAACCTCCTGTTTCAGGCATCTTCTCCAGAGTTCCTGTTGCAAAACCTTCATTTTGCCATTTCCCTTCTGCAAAGCTTGGGGCTCACAATAAATTTCAAAAAGTCTTTTGACTCCTTCTTAAGACCCTGTTTTTCTGGGGTGCAGGATCTAGATGGTGCCTATGATGGTATCCCTGCCTCCTCCCAAGGCCTTGACACTCATTTGTTTCTTTTAAAGTCTTCCTCTGGCCTCTGTTGCAGTCAGAGAGTTTCTGAGAGCTCTGGGATTCATGGCATCCACCGTCCCTATGCTCCCTTTGGCCAAACTCCACATGAGAAAGTTTCAGTGGTCTCTGAAGTCAGTTTGGCTTCAACATGTGCATTCCCTAGACTTTGTAGGTCCTCTTCTGCCTTGTGTCAAGAAGGTATTTCACTGGTGGATCAAGCAGATGTCCCTGAATCCAGGGCTCCCCTTTTATCCCCCCCCCATTCCCTCTCAGGAGCTGTTCACAGATGCTTCAGATGTGGGGTGGGGAGCAGCTATTGGCTTCCTAAAGGTGCAGGAGGTGTGATCACCTCTTTAGCAGAAAGAGCACATCAATATCGGCAAACGGCGGGACAAGATCTTATCTTCTTTGCCGGTTGCCACTCCTAGTGTCGAGTAACAACTGACTCTTCAAGCAATTTACATTTCCTCAGGTCAAAACATTGTGGCAGACACTCTGAGCAGGTCCTTAACTCAATCCCCTGAATGGATGCTTTACAAGGATGTGTTTCTGGACATTGTTCACCATTGGGGTACTTCAAATAAAATTTGCCTTCCCTCTGAACAGCGAAATTTTGTGCCAGAGATCCATGTCCTCTGCTTTGGATGGAGGACACCCTATCTTTTTCTTGGAAACAGATGTTTCTTTATGCTTTCTCTCCCCTTCCCCTCATTCCAAAAGTCCTGCTCAAAATTCAACAGGATGCTCCCAAAATCGTGTTGCTGACTCCCTTTTGGCTGAGACAGCATTGGTTCCTTCTTCTTCTGCATTTAGCCAAGGGCAGTCACCACAAGTTACCTCACAGGGTGGATCTACTCGGTTTACTGTTAAAATGATGAGTAAAGGTTTGGTGAATATGGGAAAGTCGAAAGTCATTCGGTTGCATTGCATATCACCCACCTTCACTACTGCAAGTGTTCATTGTAGGGAATGCCACTGTGCATTTGCACATATGTGGTCGACATTATGACTACAGATCACGGTACAATGGGGATCAGGAAATTACCCTTTTCCCCACTGTAGTGCGATCTCAGAGTTGGAATATATGATTTGCAGGGGGTGTTGGGATCGGGGGGGGGGTGATTTGCAGTAAAAACAAATGTCGAAAAGTGTGAATGCAATCTTTTCACAACATGCACTTTAACATTCTGACCTCATTAGTATGCAGGAAGTTGATATTCAGAGTCAATATTCTGAATGGATTATTCTCTTATTGTATAGTAAACCGATCTACTCACACAGGACAAGGGATCTCTCATCTATTCCCACCTGTCCACTCTTCAACTGGCACTGTGGGTGATAGGATTTTGATTCCACAGACACCTTTTTTCTGAGTATGTGCTTAGGGTCCTGCAAGGAGGCCAGGAAACCCAATACTAAGAAGTCCTACTTATCCAAATGGAGGAGGTTTTCTGTTTTAATGTCTTTCTCGTAACTTGGATCCACTTTTGGTGAATGTTCCTTTGGTTCTGTGTGAATTGCTGAACACTGAGTTGGCTTA
>NC_056748.1:242893572-242914608 GCF_019279795.1 Protopterus annectens
TTTTGTTTTTTTTAATGACCAATGCCAATTCAAACATGGCATTAAGATTCCGTGGATTGTGGTACCTAGATTTGCATGCGTAATAATGGCAAGTCATTGATAATTGAATGAAAGCAGTGGCTGCCTGACATGATGTTGCTTTAGTGGTATTGTATACAATGGTTGTAGCAGTAATTAGTGCCACAATAACAGCTGTGCCATGCACAGGGATTGCTCTGTACGTTCTGTTAAAAATGTCATTTGTAAAGCATTCACAGTGCTCAAAAAATACCAAGAGCCTGGAAACTTTAAAAAAAAGATTGCATGCTGACAATTGATAAATCTCGGTAGAAACATTCCGACATTTGTCCCTGAAGAGGAGTCGAGACCATTTTGCTTGTCCATGTGTTTGTTTTGCACTGTTTGAGACATCTCAACAACTAGGCTCCAGCTACTGTTCTTCAGAGTACTCTTAGCATGATATCCTCATTTTCTACTGGGAAATAAATATTTTTTATTTGGCCTGGTTGGGAATAATGAGGATCTTCTTGAATCCATTTTTCTTGTTTATGTCAGCTGGGCTTCATTTTCCCCACTGGTTCCCACATCTTTATGCAAAGTAAACTTATTGTTAACATTTTTTTAATTTTCTTTTATAAGCTAAAATTTACTTGGAAGACTGTCATATTGGTAGCTTTCTCATCCACCAGACACATTTCAAATGTGAAACTGTTAAGGTGTTGGAAAATCTGTCATTGTCTTCAAGAAAAACTATTGCACTTCGAGATTAACAGCATAGATCTAGTTAACAAAGCAGTGTTATGTGAAATGTCTTTTTAGCCAGTGCTCCTTTAAGGGCGATGGAATCAAATGATAAGGTTATAAGAAATGCTTCAGTGTGCTACATCATTTAGAAAAACAAAATTAAAGTAGAAGATCTAGGGACAGAGTAAAATGTATAACATTAATAAAGACAGCAGAAGCAGTTATCCATCTAAGCTGTAGATATTGTTATGTAATGTTTCATAAAGGATTAGATCCAAAAGAACAGATCTGTTTTTAATGAGAACTTGCATTGTTTACTTTACTTTACTGTTACAGATTGCAAGTTATTTCTATTTAGAATGTATTGCTTTCTGGGATTTGGCTAAGATGCACTCTTCTCAATAAGTACTTTTCATATAGCTTTCATTTTTTTTCTTCTTTGTGTTTATTACCTTCTATTTTTTAAATCAGGACATATAATTTCTTTTAATCCTTTTTATAAAAAGGATTAAAAGAAATTATATGACTGATTTGCTACTGCCAGTGCAAATCAGTCATCAATATTTTGATATCCATCAGTATGCATTTTGCAGTAAGTTACATAGCTTTCTTCTATCAGCAGCAACCTCTTCATATTGTGTACATGGTCAGGATACTTTCAACATGTTTTGATAGTTTTGTGTGCATAAACATGAATATGTATCCTGATATGTATTCCTCTAAGTATTAGGAGTTTTAGACATAAGAATCAAGTAAAATGACACAACATATTTAGACTTCCACCAAATCCGTCTTCAGACACTACTGCACTGTTACTTAAGATGCTCATTTTCATGGTAAGGAGCATTCCAAGCGTAAGCTGCTTGACACATCTATGAATCCTGCTCTGTGTTGTACCCTAAGGAGAAGTGTGGTTATAGTACTGGAATGCAGTCCGAGTCATTTAATTGTTTAGGGTTCACAAAATGATGGGTCTAGAAAGCCTAGTCTAGGACACCTTGTTGAGCAGAATATCTGCCCCTGCTGTTCATTCACAAAGCTTGCACACCATTCTCTTGGTATTACAGCAAGAATCAGAACAGGAGATTTTGGTATTGGCTGAAGACTGTAATCTCACCTGTAGTATAACAATAGTTCTAAGTCTAAATCTAGAGCTCAAGTCTCTGCTCCAGCAAAGTAGTTAGAACTTACTTTAAAAACAGCCTTGCTGGTGTGGCTGTGAAGATACAGATTTGAAATTTAATTTCACAACTAATTTATTTTTTATCTACTGTTTACTGTTCTGCTGCCACAATTGAGTGTCAAGCTGGCAGGGCATATATCTATTTGGCATTGTCTATACCTAGTAGTTATGGCACAGTAGATGTGCTTACACTGTTATCTTTACCTTCTGTAAACAGTAAGTCCCTACTGTATCACCCAGACAATTCTGTTTTTTTTTTTTTGTAAACCTCTAGATTTTGCAAAAGCCTTACAGTAATGTTGGATTCAGTACAGGCTTATTATTGCTTCTCTATTTTCCTCCCAATATTCATGGGTTCATAGTTTTATACTAGGCAAATGACCATTGATGGCTTTATAATCCTAGCCATGCAACCCAAATATATCCCACATGTTATTGTGCCTTATAGGTTATGTTAAGGGGGTATATGTTAGCTAGGCCATGATTTAATAGCTGCCTCTGTCCATCAGAGATACAGGTGTCAGAACAGGGTTGAAATTACAATTTCCCATCCACTAATCCAGTTTGCATTTGAATAGGGCTGAGGAAGAGCTTTCCTTCACATGGATGGGAAGCCTATTCTGTTGAATGGATATTCTCTGTGATACCTATCTGTCCATCAAATATGTCCTATTTAAGTTGCAAGTAAAGTTTAAATCCTTAGATCTAGTAGTTCTGATGATGTTCATTCTGTGGATATGCAAAAGGTCCATTAGAGCAGAATCCAAGGATTCCTAGTATGCCAGACATAAACTGCCTCTCTGTAGTCTATAGGAAACAGAGTACAGAGATAGGGCTTTGAGGTGATCTGCAGAGGACATTGTGTTTATACCCTGTATTCTTTTTGTGAGGAACCTCTGTGGACATTGCAGTTGTTGCATTTGCCTGGTCAGGTACATACCAAAGGGGGCATTATACTCAATGATGGATTTGATGAAGACTTAGTACAGTGACACGATGACTTTCCTGGACCTAGATGCCATTCCCTTACATATAAGTTGTGTGGCATAGCATGATTTTCTTACAGTGTTAGACACATTGGTCAAAAGTCTGAGTCCTAAAATCCCTTTCTACTGTAACAACTTTTGGGTGGTTATCAATGAGAGAGTTTCCTTGGGTGGCTGACTTCTCAAAAGGTACTATTATGCATTTATTTGCATTTAGTTTTAAGCTGTGGCTTTGGAACCAGTCATTTGGCTGTGTTAGAGCTTCCAGTAAGATGTTAGTGTTTTGGGGGTTTCTATGATTGTTCCTAGCTTGCAATCCTCTGAAAAGTCAGTAAACCAGAGCCTTGACATTGGCCTTAACTTCTAAAAAAATAGATGCCAAAAGAGGAGCCGACACAGCACAGAGCTCTGGGGAACTCCACTGGTGACTGGCCTCTTTGTGGAAATGGTCTCTCCAAATCCTAACTTCCTCTTTTCTGCCTGTGAGTCAGCTGGCGACCCAATAACTTACAAAATGGATTATGCCTAATTCCATTAATTTGTTTACAATGCCCAAGTGGAGTATTGTATAAAATCCCTTAGCTAGGTCAATTTTGCCTTCATCCATTCCCTTGGTGACCTTCTCAAAGAAGTGTACCAGGTTCAGTAGGCAGGAACTGCCATTGATGAAACCAAATTAGATAGGGTCCAGTATCTCAAGGTTTCCTATGGCACTGTTAATCATTTCCATGACAATTCTTTCCATGTCTTTGTACATGAGACTAGTCAGACTAATGATTCTTTAGTTTCTGGGATCAGTTGATGGCCTACCCTTGTGCAGAGATGATTGTTGCAGTCTTCCATTCATGTGGCACAAAGCCAGAGTGGAGGTAATGATTGAATAATGACAACCAGTGGCTGTGAAAGATCATATTTCAGCCTATTTAGGTGGATTTTTTTTTCCTGGGAGGTAGCTGAGGGTGGGGTGGGGGGTAAAGTTGGAGCTGAATTTGTCAGTTAGAAGATTTGCTATATCTCATGGACCCATGAATGTGGCTCCATTTATCAACAGTTTGGCACATTATTGTGTGCTGCCTTTGAGATTTCGAAACTAGCTAAAAAAGTTCTTATGGCTATCCTTGGACTGGAATGCCATCTTTACCACAGAATTTGCTTTCCTAGACTTAATCAGTCCTATTAGTTGTCTGTTCAGTTTGATGAGAGAGGTTTTATCTTTTTGGTGGTACACTTCATAATTTTAGCTATGACTTTGTTTCTTTTGTTGTACAACCTTTGTAATTTTGGATTCCACAAGGGTTATTATTTTTTTTTTTTTTTGGTTTTGTTTTCTTTTGTTTTTTTAGTTAGTTTTAGGCTTCTGGTAGGTAAAGCAGTCTGTATGCAATCACTGACATGGGTTGTACAGAGCTTCTGTGAATAACTCATCATAGGCTACTGTGTTTTCTGACTTTGGAGGGGCTTAAAAATTTGAAAGGTTATTACTTTTTGTAATTTTTCATCCCAGCTGTCCAACAAGTTTGAGTCCAATTTTAGGGAAGGCCCAAGAGCACTGCCTGATTATATGCCTTTTTCAGATCTTACAGTAGACAACTGAAGGGCTTAAAGCCAATGCATAATTGATTGATAGAAAATAGGTAACAGGCAACGTCTTTAAAAAGCTATCAGAAGGCAAAGAAAAGGCTGTAGGTAGAAACTTCAAACCTTCAGCAGTTGAGAAATTTGAGTTGAATCATTAGAAAAGTAATCTATCTAACTCAGCTGAGATTAAGCTGGTATGATACTGAATTTAAAGGTAAAAAGTACACTAAGGATGGGATTCAAAGGTAAGTACTGCATACCTGCATAGTGCTAAATATTTTTGGGTGGGAGGTCACTGGGCAAAGTGGGTAGTAGCTAATCAAACATATGTTAGCCATTGAATAGCACCGGCTTGCTGATGAAACAACTGCAAAGAAAAGCAAGGTGACGACATGGGGAGCAAATGGTCCTAGGCTGTTCTCTGGCCCTATAGTTGGGGGATGTGACTGAAGTGACAGCTATGGGCAATTATGTGTGCAATCCAGCATTACAATGATGAACCTGAATGATGAATGACAACAGAGTAGTTATCATATAGAAGAAAGTAGGTGTGTACAGCAAAGGACAATCTTGTTGGTTATATAAATGGTGAGGAAATGAGGTATATAGGTGGTAGGAACATGAAAAACAACACATACTGGGCAAAACACAAAAGTCAACATAAGGTATAATAAGTGGGGGAGGAGGGGTTTTGTTGATCAGGATAAAAAACATTTTGAAAGATGTGCATGAATGCTATGCTGCATAATTGTCATTGTGTGACTGATAATAGTAGTATCTGTTTAGAATGGGCCCATTAAGGCATTTGACTTAACCAAGTGATAGCTTACTGAACAGTTGGAGAGGCTTGTGGTCATAGGATCATAGGAGGTTACTAGGCTATTGGCTTTGACCCCCTTATAAGCCTAGCCAATACTTTAGCCAATGTTTAGACAAGTCAGCACCCAAAGCCCCTGTCCAGTGGGGACATAGGTGGAATCCCAGGTGAAATTTTTCTGTTTCCCATCCAGTTATCCAGGCTGTGCTTAAAAAGGGATAATGACGTACTCTGCTTGATGTGGAGAGGGAGTCATTTCACAGATGGGGAGTCTCTGGGGCAGAAATCTGTCTTGCCAACAAGTCCTATTCATATCATAGACCAGGTTGAGGTCGCGCATAAGGGTTGCTCAAGTGGAGCTTAACATGCTTGATATGCAGTAGTCCCATCAAGGTGTGATTTGAGATTGCTCTGAGGATTATGTATGAAACTGAGTAGAGGGACAGGGCTTTTAACCTATCTGTGTAGGGTAGCTGTTTGAGGCCCTGGATTTTCCTGTTGAGGAACCTTGGTGGTCTCTCCAGCTGCTGCATGTGCTTTGTGAGGTGCATGCTGAAGGGGGTGCTATAATCAAGACTTGTCCTTATAAAGAAACAATACAGGGATGTCATCATCTTTGTCCCTGGATGAGATGCTCTTACTTGCAAGGTGGGCCAAAAGTCAGGTTGCTGTCAACCTGGGTTTCCAAATCCCTCACGACTGTTTTTGTACTTAGGATGTGGTTATTAATGTGATATGTAGAGACGTCACTCTCCCCAAAGATGATGATCATGCATTTTTTAGGCATTCAGCTTGAGACCATGCTTTTGTCACTAGTCATTTGGGTGATACCTTCTTGGAGGACATCCACATCACATGGTGAATTGATGACTATGCCCAGCTTGGAGTCACCAGGAAACTTGGTCAGCCATAGGCCAGTGGATTTGCCCTGCACCTCAGAGAAGTATATCCCTAATAAGAGTCCCCAAGAGCAATCACTGGGGTATGTCACTCATTACGGGTCTACTGCTTCAGGTGGCTTCCTCTGTTTTGATTAGGTGAGTTCTAGCAGTGAGCCAGTTTACTACCCATCTGGTAACACATGGATTGATGCATACCTGAGAGACTTTATCTGTTATGCCCGAGTGTGGAACAGTGTCAAAGGCTTTGGACAGTTCAAAGTAGGCAGTGTGCACCATCTTCGCCTCATCCATGGCTTGTGAATCTGTCCCTCCAGCATGTCCTATTTATATTTGTGCTGAGGTTCAAATCTTTAGCTCTCATGATTCTGGTGGATTTGGATTTTTTAAGGTGGAGCATGTCCATCAATTCCTGATTGGACATGGCCTTGTATGTCAGGCACAGGTCACCTCTACGTAGGTGGTATGCTACAGAATAGAGCTGGAGTTTCTTTAGTCTGGAAGCATATAACATATGTTTTAGACCCTTGATCCTCTTGGTGAGGTACTTTTGGGGTCTCTCCAGTTGTTGCAAGTGCTGGGTGAGGTACATACCAAATGGGGCATTGTATTCAATCATGGGCCTGATAAGGGAGGAGTATAGGGGTACAGTGACCTCTTTTGATCTGGATGAAAAACCCTTGATGATAAGGTGGGCAAGATAGAAAGTCTTTCTAACCACTTTGGCAACGTGGGTGTCAAAAGAGAGGTCACTATCGACTTGGGTCCCCAGGTCTCTGATTTCTTTTTCCGTGCTCAGTGGGTTGCTGTCTTTGTGGTAATTTGTGGGTACTGTGTTTCTCCCAAAGGGGATGACTACACATTTCTTGGCATTCAGTTTCAGGCTATGATTCTGGCACCAGCTGTCCATTTCTGTGAGGGCATTCTGTAGAATGTGCATGTCGGCTGGTGTATCGACTATGGCGCCTAGTTTGCAGTCATCTGCAAACTTTGTCAGCCATAACCCTCCTATGTTTGCTTTCACATCTGAGAAGTAAATGCCGAACAAGAGGGGTCCCAGGACAGAGCCCTGGGGGACACCACTTGTGACTGGCTTTGAATCTGACATGGCACCTGCAATTTTGACTTTATGGGTTCTGTTTTTTAGCCAGTTTGCAACCCATCTTGTGATATATGGATTTATATTTAAGCTGTTGAGCTTGTCTATGATGTCTGAGTGGGGTATTGTGTGAAAGACCTTAGCCAAGTCCAGGTAGGCTGTGTGGACTGCTTTGCCCTCATCAATGGCTCTAGTGACTTTTTCGAAAAAGTCAACTAGGTTCAAAAGGCAGGATCTACCCTTTACAAAGCCAAACTGGGTGGGATCAAGTGTCTGTAGGTCCCCAATGTCTCTGTTTATGAGTTCCATAATGATTCTTTCCATAGCTTTGCAGACAAGGCTGGTTAAGCTTATGGGGCGGTAGTTCCCAGGGTCTGTAGAGGCACCTCCTTTGTGGAGTCGGACCACTGTTGCTGTACGCCAGTGTTCAGGTACATATCCTGTAGCAAGGCTAAGGTTAAATAGCATTTTTATATGCGGGTTTAGCTCGTCTTGGAGTTCACGTAGCACGCAACCGGGGATGCCATCAGGTCCCATTGACACTGTGTTTTTTGCTTTGCTGAGGGTGGCTCTCACCTGGACATCTGAGATGACAGCGGTGTTACATTCAGCTGGGATAAGTATTTCTTCTTTTGGGGGTGAGGGAGGGGAGAAATTTGCACTGAACCTGTCTGCCAGAATGTTGGCAATATCTGTGGGTTCAGTGAATTTTTTGTCATTGTTTACTAACTCTGAGCATATCTGAGGGTTTCCGCCCAGGTTTCTGACATAACTGAAGATGGCCTTGTGGTTATCTTTAGTGTCTTTGGCGATTTTTCTCTCAAAGTTGGCCTTGGATGTTTTTATGAGAGAACGTAGCTTTTTACTGGTGCTGATCAGAGCTGCCTTCCCTTTATGGGATTTTGCTCTGTCTTGCAGTAGTTTCCTTCTTTTGTTATACAGTTTGTTTATGGCTGGGGTCCACCAGACAGGGTGCTTTCCCTTGGTGGAGAGGGTCGTGGTTTTATTTGGGATTGCATGATCCATGCATTCTTGGAGATGTCCGTAGAAGGTGTTTGTGAAGGATACAGTATTGTGGGTTGTGGTTTCCACTGGCCCAGTGGGCTTAAAGGATACCATCTCAGTCTTAAGAAGTGTGAAGTCGGCTTTTGAGAAGTTTTTCCCTATACTCTTTTTTGCTGGGGGTGGAGGTGGGATATGTATATCCAGGGTGATTAGTTTGTGGTGAGATCTCACTAGTGAGAGGTATACTTCCGGTGTGGAGCATTTTGACCCCATGTTAGTGATGATCAGGTCTAGTATGTTATATCCCCTTGTGGGAGAGGTGACTAGCTGTTCCAATGCATTTGAGTTTACGAATTCCAGGAACCTTTGGGCTAGGGTGTTTGGGCTAGAATAGTGTACCCAGTCTATGTTAGGGTAGTTGAAGTCTCCCAATATGATGGTATTTGGTGAGACATTCATATCCTCCAGTGTCTTCAGGAAGGCTGAATGGGGTTCTTGAGATTGGGAGGGTGGTCTGTAACATGCAACCAGTTGTATAGCAGTTTTGCCTATGGTTAGTTGCACTTGGATGGTCTCCGATGATTCATGTGTTGCCACTAACCTGGAGGTGTGGGTGTCCTTGATGAATATGGACACTCCCCCTCCTTTTGTGGTTCGGCCCGGATTTTGGGGCCCAAAAGCATGATACGAGGTGAAGCCTGGTAGCGCTGGGGTGCTCTCAGGAGCCTTGAACCAGGTTTCAGTTACTGCGCAAACATCGATGTTCTCCATACTGAGGAGTGCTTCGAGCATGTCATCCCAAGCAGACAGACATTGGATCCCCCTAGAATGACACTAGTAATTGAGCCAATTATTAAAGCTAATCATCTTGTCTTTGTATTGTGGCATCATTCTTGGTGTGGGCAGGTTACTATGTTGAGTTGTAGGGATGCTTTTTGTTTGAGTAATTTATTTGTTAGAATATGTGTGAGGTGCATAGGGATGGTTCTTGAATTGGTGGGAGGGGAGCGGAGTGAGGGTGAGACAGGAGTGGTGGTGTGAGTAGTAGTACGGTGGTAGTGGTTGAGTGGGGGAATGATGGAGTTTTGGTAGTATATAAGATCTGTGTGTGTGTGTGTGTGTGTGTGTGTGTGTGTGTGTGTGTGTGTGTGTGTGTGTGTGTGTGTGTGTGTGTGTGTGTGTGTGTGTGTGTGTGTGGTGGGGGTGGGGGGTTGCTTACAAGCCAAAGCAGAGTGCTCTCCAGGGGATAATGAATATTCGCTCATACAGGTAGACACATACTGAAAGTCAACTTTAGCTGTTTGTGTTTGCAGACAGTTTAGACCCGGACTGATCTTTTCTTATAACAAAGTAACCACCGGTTGGATAAAAGATAAAGGTGGTACCACAGCTGAATATTTACAGTGGTGTTAGGTTGCAGAGACTCTGCTTTGTGTCGAGGGGCATCCTGTTACAGAGCATGCAGATACTGTGAGACACATCTATCTCGCCAACATGTCGCATTCATGTCACCCTTTGGAGGCATTTCAACTGTTGCATAAGTCTGATCAGATACATGTCACATCCTTGTATTGAAGCAGAGTTAGTGGGAATAACACGCTTAGGCCTTCTTTCCTGGTGACTCTTCGGTGAACTGCATGGACTTTCGGTATGTGGGAGTGGAGAAGTATGTGCTGTCTTGTCTGTACTGAAGGCTGAGATATTTTTCAAAAGACTTGGACAAAATGTATATGCATGGTATTTTAGACACTATGTGCACTAGTGAGTGCATTTCAAAACTATAACACATTTACATGACTACAACAAAAAAGGTACATCACCCAAAATGCTTTTATGTTTCAGGCTATCTTGAGATGCCAGTATCTATACGCTTAAACCAACTCATACATTTATAGGTTTTGGTTCTTGCAGGGGGAACACATCATTAAATTGAATGTGTTTCTTCTCTTGCCAACCTCTGTTTCTCAACTCTCCTCTTGGGCAACTATTTGTTTTCACTGAAATTTTTTTTTCACATTTCTTGTAAGTGTTACAAGCCTGTGAATAGGGCTCTCTCAACTGTATACATAGCTTTATTATCATTTGCTGAAGATATCAGTTTCCACTGAAAATTGGTTCTTAAATTTTATGTTCATTACAACATTAATTAAATATATAAAAATAGCCACACAATTCTCCGTTTGTGATAAGAGAAGCCTGAGTCAACTGGTTTGCATGTTAATTGTTCTAAAATTGCTACACTCATCCTTGAATTTCTGTTAAGTGTTTGTGATCTTGGACATACTGGATTAAACAATGGGTGCCAGCAGAGGTGAAAATTGTTATATCCAACTTGATGAGGTGATAAGTGCATTGGTTTCTGGTGTGGTATTGACTTTCATTTCACTGAATGAGATGTTTAAATACTGAGCTGTTTAAGATGTCTCATGCATTTAATGTATGAATTTATCTGGATGTGTTAACCAGTGTAATCTATTCATGAATTAAGTACAAAGTAGTAAAGTCAGATATTGTGTAGGTGCATCATGTGGGGAGACAAGGTTTGGCTTAATTGTTTGGGGTGGCTATGCTGTTTTATAAAATATGTGTGTTGCTGTCTATAGGCTTCTGATCAGTTGTGGAACTCATAATCATAAGGGAAGGCAGGGGAAGCAGTTACTGCAGTCTTTTTAAATTAAATTACTACTTTTTTAAAGAATTCTAGTTTCTTGTGGCTTATTAGCTATTTTTTTATACAATATTTATAGTGTTTTCCTTTTGTGGATAGTGACAGTATGTTTATAATTAGTTTTGTTGAGTGGTTGTGAAATCAGAGTTGTCACTTCACCTCTTGTGATGTATGTGATAGTGATTATGGCTATGCTTTATTGCTCAGATACTGGGTAGGTTTCCCCTGCTGGCTCAATTGAAACAACAGTCTGCTTGCACACGACAACATGGCTGTAGTGAGACATTCTGGTACATGGTTACAAGCCTACTGAATGATGCTACAGGTTAGTGCATGTATTTATCTATGACATAATTTAAATTCTCTTTCATTGTTTGTCAAATATTGAATTTGGAGTATATGTTGTAGGAAGAGGTAAGTATGAATGATGCATTCAGTATATAGTTGCGCAATGTTTTGTGCATAACTAGCACCACTTTGGAGCCTTTACAAGTCCAAAATCAGGTATAACTTTTATGTATTACCCTAATTCACATTAGTAAGAGAATAACCTGACTGCCAATTAACTGTGACTTTGTCGTTTTCCAGCCTGGTGATAGGCACAGCTGTGTGTCTCATCGTGGAGTCTCCTATGACTAATATGTTGTGTTTATGGTAAACCCTTAGTGGTTGTGAGGTATGGGTGTGTGGACTATGTGTGGTATGTGGTGTTAAGGGCTGTGGAGATCGCATGTATTTTTGCCATGGAGGTCTCCTTTGGTTGGGTATGTTTATGTGGAGGACCTCCGCATATGTAGGTGTGTGTTGTATAGGTGCAGGTGGTGTTTGAAGTGTAGTGATTGTGTTGAGAACCTTTTCAGTGCCAGTTATACTGGCTTGAGGTGGAGATAGATTGGACTGTACATTCCTAATGTAAATGTATCTCTCACAAATTGTGTTCCTAGCTGGTAGTAGTAGATAGTTGTCCGTATATGTGAGGCAGTTGCTGCACTGTCTCAGGATGCCCATATCAACCAGACTGGCAGTAGAAACTGTAGGAAATTGTCCATCCATATTTGGCAGAATCTGAGGAAGAAAGGCCAGGGAGAGCTAAGGGGTGGGCCTAAAGCCCAAGTGCTTAAACCAAAACTAAGAGCTTAGAATAACACTTACGAATAATTTAGACAGGCTATAAACAAGCAGTAATAAATGCAACAGAAAATATGCAGTTGAACACTTTAGAGAACAGGCAGCAAGTAGGAAAAAAGCAAAGTAAGATGAAGTAACAGAATAGTGGGAAGAAACACAAATTAGAAAAATATAAGCAGCTGAATAAAGTGTTTTTTTTTTTTTTGAGAGTTTTTGGATCAGTAAGAGATTCCAAGTTTTTGTTGATTTTTTTTAATGCATTATTTGTATGTGCCTGATAAATGTAAGATTATAGGTTCATAGGTAAGGTAAGTACTAGGATAGTTTCTCTTGCTGGCCATTTTATCTAGCTAATTTCCACTTTTGTGTTTGAAATAACCTATCCCAATAGGTTATTAATTGGCATTACCTGTCCCATGGTTGATATTTTAAATATTACCCCTAAAGAGAATAAACTGGGATCACACATAGATGGGGATAGGGTCCATAGATAGGGAAAACAACACACCAGATACACTTGTAATAGGTGACACCAGACTGAATAAGGAGAAGGTCACTGTCACCAAGAATGATGCCACAGTATAAAGACAAAATGATCAGTTTTAATAATTGGCTAAAGTATAGGTGTCATTCAAATGGGATCCAGTATCTGTCAGCCTGGGATGACATGGTCGACAAGCCACGTTGCTTTACAAGGGACAGCTTGCACCTGTCACCCCTGGATTTTCGAATATTGGCAAAGGCTTTTGCCTCTTCCATAGTTCCTTTTTTAGGCAAGGCTCAAAAGACAAACCCACCTCCATAGAAAACACAAAGAAAAAACTAAGGGTAATGTTGCTCAATGCCAGAAGTCTAAAGCTCAAGATGCACTGTCACTGGACATCCATATTCCGTCCCCACCCCCAGCCAAGGAAACCACGGTGAAGAACTTCTCAAAAGCAAACTTTACACTTCTCAAAACCAAGGTGGAATCTTTCAAAGGCCCCAGGCCAGTGGAAACTGTGGTCCAAAACGCAGAATCCTTTACAAAAGCATTCTATGGGCACCTACAGGAATGCATGGAGCATGCTATCCCAAATAAAACCAAGACTCACTCCTCCAAAGGCAGGAGACCTGTCTGGTGGACCCCAGCCATAAATAAGCTATATAACAGAAGGAGGAAGCTACTACATGATAGAGCAAAATCCCAAAAAGGGAAGGCGTCTCTGATCAGTACTGGCAAGAAACTACAAGCCTGGGTAGTAGTTTAGCCAAAAAGCACTATATTGCACTTCTTGCCAATGAGTTATAGTACATGGCTTTGGAACGAGTTAGTTGTGGTAAACCTGCTTGTAAGATGTTTGTGTCATGGGAGAATCTGTTATATGCCCCAATTATCCAGTCATCTGCAAACTTGCTTAGACTTTACGTCTCAGAAGTATACGACAAATAGGAGTGATCTCAACATGGAGCCCTGAGGTACCTAGCTTGTGAATGGTCATGATAACAACAATCGTGATTTCCTGAGTCCTGTCTGTGAGAACTCTTGCAATCCAGTGTTGAGATCTGTGGTTCCATTGTCAGTGTTGCTGTATCTCCAGAGGGATTCTGAAAAAATCAGGATGCTACATAAGGAACCTGCATACTTTGTCATGACTGGCAACATGTGAACAAATGCCAGGTCTGAAATTGATGTTCACCCAGGTGAAATCAAACATGTGGTAGTCACAGGTATGTGCAATTGTACAGACCTTGATGTACCACTCGCCCGGCCAAACAATAGGGCCACGATCGGCTGTATGCACACTGCCAACATGTGTCACATCGCAAACATACTCAAGTGTCTCACCAGCAGGCAGTGTTATGAGGTGAACGATGAAGTGAGCACAGAAACTACAAGCCTATGAGTCTGAGTCGTCTAATATGAAAAGCAAAAGACTGAATTCACAGGGAAATGTTCTGTTCAAAGACACTGGACACAAATTGAATTTTCCTTAGTTGAGAGAAGGCTATGTCTAGTGCCTGGCACAGTGACTTGTAATAATGTAGACAGGAAAATTATGGAGTCAAAATTGTCATTCTGTACTCGTGACACTGACAGTAGTGTGCTTACTGCCTGACTTGACAAGTTTAGTTAGTACAACTGCAAACTGGATGCTGCAATCCGTATTTGACTGAAGGGCGTAAACCCTCTTACATGGTGTTTTCTGCGAATGGCACATCTCTTTTGTTGTTTAGACCAAAGTCACATTAGTAATGTGAAAAATATGAATAACTGTGTTTGGCTGAGTAGTGTCTGCTGCCAATTAACAGCTCGATATATGACCAGTGGGGCAGTAAGATTTGAAATATGCACAAAGAAAGGCAGAGAGGGCCTCAAAGTAAATTTACTAATATGAATAAAAGACTAAAGGATTGCTAAATAGTTTCAGCTGAATTAGAGGAGATCGTATTAAGATCCCAAATGCCTCAGTTATATGCATTATGCAAGTGAAACATACATGCACAAAATAATTAGTTGCCCCCCCCCAAAAAAAAAAAAAATTCACTGCGTGGAGTATAGAAAACAGTGAGTTTTTAGTACATAATTTTACTCTGCCAGCATCATAGACACAGGTTTGCTATCTACTGTTTTACAGTCCTTCAAAAATGTGTGGAGATGATGAAAACATCATGTAAAATACAAAAACATGTCACTAGGCTAATGTCCCTCAAAGAGATTGTAAAACAAACTTAAGTGAACATAATAATGTCTTGTAGAAATAAGGCGGAAACAAAAAAAAAATGTACACAATGAAATAATCAAAAATTATCCTCAACTCTTTCACGAAATTTAATTTGAAATTTTTTACATAAATCTTTCTGCTGCTGCCTAACAAATGATTCTGCGGGCAGAGGGGAAGACACTTGAAATGGCACTCCCTTCCTTTCAATTGTGAGCTGTCAGTTGCAGTGGCAGTTTTCACACCTTTGCTATAGTATGGGAGGAGGGGACTGTCAATTCAGGCAGGACTACAAAAGAACACTTAGAACAAAGGCATCCAATTTAGCTACAACTCTGTCTGCTGCTAGATAACTTCAAATTATACTGTAAAGCTAGCTGTGATCTAAACATAAATGAGGGTGATTAGCAACAGAAAAGAAGCAGGCCTAACACAGACGAAATCCAAACTGACAGTGAGTCACAGATTTCCCATTATATGTCAATGGCATGGGAATTCACAGTTACTTCCTTATGTCTGGCATGAGTCACAGAAAGGAGACTTGAAATGCTTTATGGGAAAGAGAAAGGCTTGAAGGAGAAGAAGATCACGTTGATATAGCAAGCCCCATCGGTAGCCATGTTGTGGTAAAATAGCTAAAATTACTAATAAAGCACTTAGAGTCAATTTTAGGTGTTAAAATAGGTCTGGAAACAAAGATAGACTGAAAAAAACATATTTTTTTAGTTCTAGGGTGGAGTGTTCCTTTAACTTCATTTTATCTGCAACCTGTGGGTATACAGATCCGTATAGGATCCGAGCCGGCAACTTTTTTTCTAGCATCTGCTCCGAGCTCCTCCCCTTACCCATAATGCCCTACCATCTCTTATCTTCCCTCAGATCTCGTTTGCCACTCCAGTAATGTGCATCGTGGTGTCCTTTGCTCTGAGCTCAGGGATAGTAAGTGTTTTAAATACTTAATCTAGTGTGTGTCTGTGTGATTTTTTTCCCTTCCTCCCCTTTTTTAGTGTATCGCTTGTTCGGCGGTTAAAAAAAAAAAAGTTTGGTTAACTTGGTAGAGTAGTTGTTAGGCCTGCCCTTCCCCTACCTGTGTTTGTGTGTGGGTTTTCTGGTAGGTAGTGTTTTCTTTTTGGGTACAGGACCATGGCTGATCAGCTAAAATCTGTTTTCAAGAAATGTTCAGAGTGTGGCCATAAGCTGTCCCCGGCTGATGGTCACACTCTGTCTGTGATTTGCTTGGGAGTGGCATATCTGTCCACTCAATGTGCTATCTGCACCGGGTTCAATCCTAGGGCCCTCAGGGATCGGAAGGCCAAGTCAGTAGCCAAAGGCCTTCTCCCTCTGCTTCCATGCTGGAATCTGCCATGGCCTCCGTATCTAGTGCTCAACCTCCCACCCAGACAGGGACTCAAACTCCCTCTTCTTCTGGTGATGGGCATAATAAAGACAAATCTACAGTCATAGTGGCTGACAAGGAAAAAGACAGAGAAAGGCACAGAGAGGATAGGGACAAGAGAAAGGACAGACCTCGCAAGAGATCCCCGGACAGGGAGCTCTTTCTTAGTCCCCCTTCTAAGGCCATGAGTCCAGTTTCTCCATGGCTCTGGTCTCCTTGTTTCTCACCGGAGCCGTTGGAACATTCGGACCCGAGGCCTTCCTCCCCATCATTGTGCAGACCAGCCAAATCCGAGTCGGTGGCCTCTTCGAGGTCGACTCAGAGTTTATTGGACTTGGACATGGACAGGATGATGCGGAGATTCATTCAGACCCAAATACAGATGGGAGTCTTGCCAGGCTCCACTCCCTGTGGAGGGGGGACATCCATGCCTTTTTTTCTGCCCCATCTCTCCTTCCCTGATCCATGCTTCGGCTTCGGGGCTCTTGGATCTGAGGATTTTTGGAGCTGGTAGCTTGGCGACGACGGTTCCTCCAACCTCGACTCCGGCTGTTACCTTGAGTTCCTTGGATCCAATTAGTTTGGATCCGAGCAACTCTCGGAGCCGCGGGCAGAGAGTCGGACCCAAGGGAATGGATTCTTCAGCTCCGACCTTTTCGGATCCGACCTGTTTCATCAGACCTCAGGCTACCCTTGCTTCGGCTCTGGTCCCTGCTTCGGATCCGGGGAGGGCGTCTTCCTTGCTGGGTGCTAAGGAGGTCCGCTATCCCTCGGCCTTATGAGGATTCTGATGCAGAGGACTCTATTCCCTCTGCTTCCCCTCCAGAGGATTTTTCTTTTGGTGAAACCTTGCACACTCTAAGGGAGCATTTCCAATGGATTATTCTGATTCAAAAAAGAGGCTTAGGGATTTCTTACTCTTGCCTCAGCATAGGCCTTTAGCTATACCTCCTGCACTAGACATTGTTGATGATGCCTTTTTGGAATGTAGTTTGGCCCCTGATTCTTTGCCTCCTGCTCCCAGAAAACCTGACAGGTATTACAGGGTTCCTGATTCTCACAAGTTCCTTTTTAAAAATCCTTCCTTTTGCGGATCCAGAGACTATTTCACAGGGACCCAAGGGCATTAAGGCCTCTACTGCTAAAAACCGTACCCCTTCTGATAGAGACTCCAGGGCGCTGGATAGATGGGGTAAGAAGGTTTACACTTCTGCAACCTTGGCCATTAGGGCCTTAAACTGTCTGTTTCATCTGTTAAAGTATCAACAACATATTATTGGATTGCTTAAGCAGAAAATGATGTTGATTCCTGACTGTGCTGAAAATAAGGAATTACAAGATTTAATGCATTCTGATGAACAGGTTGGAAAACATACTTTGCAATGTGGGTTTGATTCTTTAGAGGCCTCTTGCAGGGCTGCTGTCACTGGGTCTGTACTAAGAAGGCATGCTTGGCTTAAGGAGCAATCTTTGCCTGATCATGTTAAAGCTAAACTGTTGGATGCTCCCTTAAATCAGGACCACCTGTATGGCAACAAAGTTGAGGAATTTCTTAAAAAGATGGAAGATAAAGCTAAATCTATGCAAACTGTTGATTTCTTACAAGTTCAGCCTCCAAGATTTAGTAGGCATTGACCCTCTGAGAATTGGTCCTTTCCGGCTCCTTCCAGGCCTTTTCAATCCAAACCCAGGTTTCAGTCCCAGGGTATGCACAAGACTAAGCAGTGGGGGGCTTCCGCTTCCAAATCTGGGAGTAGTAAGACTCCCCTCTATGGAAAACTTTCTCAATGAGTTGATTTTAAAACTTCCAAGCACTTCTCAACTGAATGCTCCTTTAGGGGGAAAGATTGGTTTGCAGGCCAAAAACTGGGAACTCATTACCCAGGGCAAATGGGTTTTAAATATACTGTCCCAAGGATACAGATTTCACTTCCACACATTACCAATGCCAAAAAGGCTGGCCAGATTTACCCCCAAATCAGTGGGCAGAGACTCAAAAGCAAATACTCTCTCTTTTAAACATAAAGGCTATTCAAACTGTACCAAAAGAGGAAAAAGAACAAGGTTTCTATTCAAAAATTTTCCTGGTACCCAGAAAAGACAATTCATGGCATCCGATTCTGGACCTGAGCATGCAGCCTGGGTGTGTCTACTCTAAACACCTTTTTGGTGATTCCAAAATTCAAGATGCTGACTCTTCACCAGCTGCTTCCTATGCTAGGAAAAGATGCCTGGATGGTAACACTCGATTTAAAGGAAGCATACCTGCACATTCCAATCAGGGAATCTTGTAGAAGATACCTATGCTTCAAAGCAGGCTACAATCACTACCAGTTCTCTGCACTGCCCTTTGGCTTATCTATTGCACCCAGGGTATTCACAAAGTGCCTAGCCCCAGTCATCGCATTTTGCAGGCAAAGAAATATTCAAATATACCCATACCTGGACGATTGTTTAATTCAGGCAGAAAGCCAGGACATACGTTTGAATCATCTGGCCTTTGTGCAAAGGGTGCTAACTTGTCTGGGGTACACCATAAACAAAAATAAATCACACCTGGTACCCTGTCAACAAATATTCCTGGGAGCAAGCTTGAATACAACTTCCCAGATGGCTTTCCTCACGCCAGAGAAACAAATTCATTTGACAACCTACTTCAAACAAGTGGCCACAAAAACCCTACTATCTGCAAGGCAAATACTACAAGCCTTGGGGTTCATGGCCTCCTGCATTCTTCTGATTCCATATGCAAGACTGCATATGAGGAAACTACAATGGTATCTAAAAAGCCTATGGTGTCAACATTCTCAGGATCTAGAAGCAATGATTCCTATCATACGTTGCCTACGCCTAGAGTTTCTTTGGTGGGGAGAGACCTGCCACCAAAACAAGGGACTACCACTCACACCACCCCCTGCCACCCAAACCCTAACAACAGATGCATCAGATTATGCATGGGGGGGGGCTCACCTGGCAGGGAAGTGCATTCAGGGCAAGTAGAACCCAAGTCAAATGCACTTGCATATCAATCAAAAAGAAATGTTAGCTGTACTTCATGCTCTGACAGCCTTCAAGGACCACATTCTTCCAGGACACTTAATGGTAAAGACAAACAAACACCACTGTTATGTGGTACATAAACAAGCCGGGGGGTACACATTCTTACCGCCTATGCAGACTAGCCATGGCATTGTGGAACACAGCCCTGAGCTACCAAGTGCATCTACAAGCTCAATTCCTGCCAGGAAAACTAAATACACTGGCAGACGAACTAAGCAGAAACCTCATGGACCCACACAAGTGGAAGCTGGAACCAAGGATTTTCAACATGTTAACAAGCAAATGGGGGAGCCCAGATATAGACCTGTTTGCCTTCCCCCAGAACTATCAATTGGACAAATTTTGGACAAGGACTCCCCACAAACAAGCTTGGAAAGTGGATGCTCTGTCCTTCAGCTGGAAAAACCTATCAGTTTATGCCTTTCCTCCTCTGCCTCTGCTCTCCAATGTACTACTAAAGATCAAGCAAGACAAACCAAGGACAATTTTGATTGCACCAGACTGGCCATGCCAACACTGGTACCCCCTCTTGCACAGTGTGTCACTGTTGGCTCCATGGCACCTGCCTCAGACTCCTACCCTATTGTCTCAGCAGGAGAACCAGATTTTGCTGAACCTAGCAGCCTGGCTAATTACCTAATCTCTCCTTTACCATCCCTCAGTAAACCAGTGATGGATATCATTTTAGAGGCAAGGAGGACTAGTACTAGAAAATCTTATGCTGAAAAATGGAAAAGATTCTGTGCCTGGACCCAGTCTCAAGGGATGAGCACAGCAGTGCCCAGTTTACCTCAGATTTTACAATACTTAACTGAGATGCTTCACAAGGGCCTGTCGTTCTCCTCCATCAAAATTCACGCCTCAGCCATTTCAGCTCATTATTATACAGAACCTCCCCTCTTCTCTCATCCACTGCTTAAGCAGTTCCTCAGAGGGTCCAAAAATCTACGACCACCCAGGAGAGCCCCAACTCCAGCCCGGGACCTTAATTTTGTATTGGAAAAGCTCACCCTTCCTCCTTTCGAGCCAGCTGTCACTGCGGATTTAAAATTCCTCTCTTGGAAAACAGCTTTCCTTTTAGCAATCACCTCAGCAAGAAGGGTATCTGAATTACAGGTCCTCATGGCAGTGGAGCCTTTCATCATCTTTCATGCAGACAGGGTGTTCCTCAGGACCAATCCCGCATCTTCATGCCCAAGGTGGTATCCAGTGTGGCCCTTAATCAGTCCATTCATTTGCCAACTTTCTTTCCTAACCCACTGAACAAAGGGAAACAGATACTGTACTCCTTAGATGTGCACAGACAACTTAGATACTACTTGGACAGGACTAAACCTCAAAGGAAATCTGACCAGCTGCTGGTGGCATTTGCTGCAGGGGCAGAGGGGGAAGGCTATTTCAAAGCAATCCATTTCCAAATGGATAGGCCATTGCATTCATTTCTGCTACAAGCACCATGGAAAACTTATCCCACAGGGGATCAGACCTCACTCAACCAGGGCTGCATCTACCTCTACAGCCTTTCTCAGAGGCGTCCCTACCAGGGACATCCTAGAAGCTGCTACATGGAGTTCAGTACATACTTTCACCAAGCATTAGCATCTGCCAATTTTCTCTAAATTCAAAGCTGGCTTTGCTTGCAGGGCCTTATAGCTGGTCCTAATCCTCTCTAAAGTCCTCCTCCGATCCTTAGCTTTGGGAATCTACCCAAATGTGATGACTGCAACAGTGAAACACGAAGAACATAGTACAGTTGTGTACACTTGGCAAA
>NC_056748.1:242915108-242930909 GCF_019279795.1 Protopterus annectens
AATGGACTGGATTAAGGGCCACACTGGATACCACCTTGGGCATGAAGGAGGGATTGGTCCTGAGGGACACCCTGTCTGCATGCCGAAAGATGATGAAAGGCTCCACTGCCATGAGGACCTGTAATTCAGATACTCCTTCTTGCTGGAGGTAAGATTAAGCAAAGGAAGCTGTTTTCCAAGAGAGGAAATTCTTAAACCGGGTGAGTGACAGCTGGCTCGGGAAGGAGGAAGGGTGAGCTTTTTCCAATACAAAATTAAGGTCCCGGCTGGAGTTGGGGCCTCCTCTGGCTGGTAGAGATTTTTTGGACCCTTCTGAGGAACTGCTTACAGTGGATGAGAGAAGAGGGGAGGTTCTCGAGTAATAATGAGTCTGAAATGGCTGAGGCGTGAATTTTGATGGAGGAGAAAACAGGCCCCCTTGTGAAGCATCTCAGTTAAGTATTGTAAAAATCTGAGGTAAACTGGGCACTGCTGTGCTCATCCCTTGAGACTGGGTCCAGGCACAGAATCTTTTTCCATTTTTCAGCATAAGATTTTCTAGTACTAGGCCTCCTTGCCTCTAAAATGGAGTTATCCATCACTGGTTTACTGAGGGATGGTAAAGGGAGAGATTAGGTAATTAGCCAGGTTGCTAGGTTCAGCAGAATCTGGTTCTCCTGTTGAGACACAATAGGGGGTAGGAGTCTGAGGCAGGTGCCATGGAGCCAACAGTGACACACTGTGCAACAGGGTACCAGTGTTACACAGTCTGTAGTTCAGCAATCAAAATCGTGCCCTTGGTTTGTCTTGTTTGGATCTTTTTAGAGTAGTACCTTGGAGAGCAGAGGCAGAGGAGGAAAGGCATAAACTGATGTTTTTTTCCAGCTGAAGGACAGAGCATCCACTTTCCAAGCTTGTTTGTGGGGGAGTCCTTGTCCAAAAATTTGTCCCAAATCAAATTGATAGTTCTGGGAAGGCAAACAGGTCTATATCTGGCTCCCATTTGCTTGTCAACATGCTAAAATCCTTGGTTCCAGCTTCAACTCGCAGGTGGGTCCATGAGGTTTCTGGCTAGTTAGATCTGCCTGCCAGTGTATTTAGTTTTCCTGGCAGGACATGAGCTTGTAGATGCACTTGGTAGCTCAGGCTGTGTTCCACAATGCCATGGATAGTCTGCATAGGCGTGATAAGAATGTAATACCCCCCGGCTTGTTTATGTACCATAACAGTGGTGTTTGTCTAATTCCTTACCATTAAGTGTCC
This sequence comes from Protopterus annectens, assembly GCF_019279795.1. NCBI lineage: Eukaryota > Metazoa > Chordata > Ceratodontiformes > Protopteridae > Protopterus > Protopterus annectens. Next base: position 242,916,351 of record NC_056748.1, read on the forward strand.
TAAGAAGAATGTGGTCCTTGAAGGCTGTCAGAGCATGAAGTACAGCTATTTTATTTCTTTTTGTGATTGATATGCAAGTGCATTTGACTTGGGTTCTACTTGCCCTGAATGCACTTCCCTGCCAGGTGAGCCCCCCATGCATAATCTGATGCATCTGTTGTTAGGGTTTGGGCGGCAGGGGGTGGTGTGAGTGGTAGTCCCTTGTTTTGAGCTGGCAGGCCTCTCCACCAAAGAAACTCTAGGCGAGGCAAGAGTATGATAGGAATCATTGCTTCTAGAGATCCTGAGAATGTTGACACCATAGGCTTTTTAGATACCATTCTTAGTTTCATGGCATGCAGTCTTGCATATGGAATCAGAAGAATGCAGGAGGCCATGAACCCCAAGGCTTGTAGTATTTGCCTTGCAGATAGTAGGGTTTTTGTGGCCACTTGTTTGAAGTAGGTTGTCAAATTAATTTGTTTCTCTGGCGTGAGGAAAGCCATCTGGAAGTTGTATTCAAGCTTGCTCCTACGGAATATTTGTTGACAGGGTACCAGGTGTGATTTATTTTTGTTTATGGTACCCCAGACAAGTTAGGCACCTCTTTGCACAAAGGCCAGATGATTCAAACGTATGTCCTGGCTTTCTCGCCTGAATTAAACAATCGCCCAGGTATGGGTATATTTGAATATTTTTGCCTGCAAAATGCGATGACTGGGGCTAGAGCACTTTTGCCGAATACCCTGGGTGCAGTAGATAAGCCAAAGGGCAGTGCAGAGAACTGGTAGTGACTGTAGCCTGCTTTGAAGCATAGGTATCTTCTACAAGATTCCCTGATTGGAATGTGCAGGCATAATGCCTTTAATCTAGGCAGTTACCATCCAGGCATCTTTTCCTAGCATAGGAAGCAACTGGTGAAGAGTCAGCATCTTGAATTTTGGAATCACCAAAAAGGTGTTTAGAGTAGACACACCCAGGCTTGCATGCTCAGGTCCAGAATCGGATGCCATGAATTGTCTTTTCTGGGTACCAGGAAAATTTTTGAGTAGAAACCTTGTTTCTGGCCAGCCTTTTGGCATTGGTAATGTGTGGAAGTGAAATCTGTATCCTTGGGACAGTATATTTAAAACCCATTTGCCCTGGGTAACCTGAGTTCCCAGTTTTGGCCTGCAAACCAATCTTTCCCCTAAAGAGCATTCAGGTTGAGAAGTGCTTGGAAGTTTTAAAATCAAGTCATTGAGAAAGTTTTCCATAGAGGGGAGTCTTACTACTCCCAGATTTGGAAGCGGAAGCCCCCCACTGCTTAGTCTTGTGCATACCCTGGGACTGAAACCTGGGATTTCTGCTTTGTCTGGGTTTGGATTGAAAAGGCCTGGAAGGAGCCGGAAAGGACCAATTCTCAGAGGGTCAATGCCTACTAAATCTTGGAGGCTGAACTTGTAAGAAATCTTTAACAGTTTGCATAGATTTAGCTTTATCTTCCATCTTTTTAAGAAATTCCTCAACTTTGTTGCCATATGGACGGTCCTGATTTAAGGGAGCATCCAACAGTTTAGCTTTAACATGATCAGGCAAAGATTGCTCCTTAAGCCAAGCATGCCTTCTTAGTACAGACCCAGTGACAGCAGCCCTGCAAGAGGCCTCTAAAGAATCAAACCCACATTGCAAAGTATGTTTTCCAACCTGTTCATCAGAATGCATTAAATCTTGTAATTCCTTATTTTCAGCACAGTCAGGAATCAACATCATTTTCTGCTCAAGCAATCCAATAATATGTTGTTGATACTTTAACAGATGAAACAGACAGTTTAAGGCCCTAATGGCCAAGGTTGCAGAAGCAGAAACCTTCATACCCCATCTATCCAGCGCCCTGGAGTCCCTACCAGAAGGGGTACGGTTTTTAGCAGCAGAGGCCTTAATGCCCTTGGGTCCCTGTGAAATAGTCTCTGGATCCGCAAAAGGATTTTTAAAAAGGAACTTGTGAGAATCAGGAACCCTGTAATATCTGTCAGGTTTTCTGGGAGCAGGAGGCAAAGAATCAGGGGCCAAACTACATTCCAAAAAGGCATCATCAACAATGTCTAGCAGGAGGGAGGCATATAGCTAAAGGCCTATGCTGAGGCAAGAGTAAGAAATCCCTAAGCCTCTTTTTCGAATCAGAATAATCCATTGGAAATGCTCCCTTAGAGTGTGCAAGGTTTCACCAAAAGAAAAATACTCTGGAGGGGAAGCAGAGGGAATAGAGTCCTCTGCATCAGAATCCTCATAAGTAGATAAGGGTAAATCCAGATCATCAGAAGAATCATAAAAATCATAATCCTGGTCAGAAGATTCATAAACAATTTCAGTCCCAGATCTCTCAGAAGAGGGTGGTTGCCGTCCCCTGATTAAAGTTATAAGATCTTCATCCATTTTTATCATTTGTTTTTTAGGCACAGAGGCCAGAGCATGCAGCTGGGCATCGGTTTTCTAGGCATGGTTCGAAGTTTAGGCCTTAAAGAAGAAGGAGGCGTCAGTTTAATATGCAAGTACGTAGGCCTGAATACACCCTCAGAAGCCGGTGCCTACACAGTGGCTCCAGACCCATCCAAGGTAGAGGCATCCGCAGGTTTCACAGTTGAAGCATCTCGTGGCATACCAGACTCTGAATGGGTCTCAGTAGAGGCCTGCGAATCAGAAGTAGCAGGTATCAGGGGCTGTGAAAGCGCCTCACTGAGTACCAGCGAACTGGTGAATGGCTTAGGAAAAGCGTCGTTGGCAGCTTTGGACTTAAGCAGCCTGTCTCTTGTCTTTATCTTTGCGTTTTTTGGAATTCTGGTAGTCGGATGGCTTACCGACATTTCTGGATAACTGAACCGAGAACCGAAATATTTAGAGACGAAAATATACCGATGATGGATAGTGCATTGATTAAATAAAGCACAAAACCGACAGCAAGGTACATTGTGGTCAGGGCCTAGGCAAGGAATACAGTACAAATGAAAATCTTTGTGAGGTATTTGCTTTCCACAAGAAATAAAATTATTAACTTTTACTGACATCGGTAAGGAGCAAGAAAAAGTTTCCCCAACGGGGTACTTAGCTTTAGTTGAAGACTTCGATTCTGAAACTCAAAAACGAAAATTTCAGGAGTCGGCCAACCGGCACTTGCAAACTGCTTCGGCTTTGGGCACCGCACGGAAAGAACGACTGATGTAATGGCATCGGCTACATGTTTTATACCCCTGACGACCTGATGTCATGGAAGAAGGGACAGCAACTGATGCAGGACCAAAGACTTTGTTAATCAGGCTGACTGAGGGCTACTGCAAGCAGATAACCCCAAATGTGATGACTGCAACAGTGAAACACGAAGAACATCATATAGATACATATCACAGAAATCAAGTATACTAAGTGAGAAATGCTGATAAATTATTGCCATCATACACTATCGACCGTGGAACAATACCATCTACTCAAACCACCAAGCTGCCAAACAATTGAGGTTTCAGGTGCATTTCCCAAGGAACACACACACACACACACACACACACACACACACACACACACACACACACACACACACACACACACACACACACACACACAAATACCTATTAGCAAAATACATCAGGACACAGCCTGAATGATGGGGCTAAATTTTAAATACTACTGTCATAATCTTAGAAAGTTGCTAGAATAAAAGGTCTTGTGTTACTATGCATTTTCTGAATGGTATGAAGTCTGAAACTCGAATGCCTGTCATTATTTAGTGAATTCAATCCTCATTGATTTGCCACAAAAATACAGATCATCACACATTTTAAGATGCACAGACCAAAAATATGAGGCAAAAATCTGGATCACACCTCTTAACCTCTTAGCACAAAAAATCTGGACAGACCCTGACATAATGGGGGTGGGGGACAAAGGGACAGATTTTAAATATTGCTCTTATGGTGGTGGTGCTGCAGTAGTGTTGTCGCCTCACAGTAAGACGCTGTCCTGTTCGATTCTCAGCTAGAGCGTCTTCTGTGTGGAGACATGCGTGAATGGGCATACCTTCGTTGAATCTACTGCCAATCATTAGCGGACCGGAGTTCACAGGCTTAACCTAACCGGGAAAAGCTGAAAGACAAAAAGCTCTTATAAACTTAGAAAGTTGCTAAGAAAAACAGGATTTGTCTTAGCATGCATTTTTCTGAAGGATATGAAATCTGAAACTCAAATGTGTATCATTATTTAATTACTTCAGTTCTTAGATCATCCCAGAGATTTGTCAAAAAAATCACAAATTTTATGAGAAACAGACCAAAAATATGAAGTGAAAATCTGGACATTCTGCGAAAACCTGGATGGCTGAGAGGTATCTCTGTCCCTGTCACACACACATATCCATCTGTGTTGTCTGCAGCACACACCTGCAGAAGCACCTCGAGGAACATCCCTTGTCAGTCCATGGAAGCAGCACACACACACCTAGTAGCTCGAGGACTGTCCCAGCTGGAGGCACTTCTTTTTGTATTTAAATTTTGTGTGCACTGAATGTGGAAAGGAACATGTTTGTGCGACAATGACACATGCTGCAGCTGGACGCAAAGTACTTTCTTAAAGAAGAACACCCTTAAAAATATATGTAGTTTTTTTTTTAATGGTAAAAGTAAATATGACAGTTCCCAGACCAAGTGACTGCCTTGGTTTCCTAGTGCTGGATCTGGCTCTGCAGGCTGGCAGGAGATTTCTGCCAGACCGAATGTTGGAAAACACTGCTTTAGATCACATGAAACAGCAGCAGAACAGAAAGTGGGGATTCAAAAGCTCAGCCTAAGAATCCTCACCTATGGTTGAAATTTCTTTCCAAGTCAAACAATGTAACACACTGGCTTCCTTCAAGTTCTGCCTTAAGAAATGGATAGGCAAGCAATATGGCCTTGTCAACGAGTCAGGGTCAAATCTCAACAGAATTGGGGATAAATCCACAAATAATCAGGGACACCTTCAAAATATTTCTACTATTAACTTGATATGAAGACAGAATAAGAGAGTGTCAATTAATATACATTTTCTGAAGTAAAAGAAGTTCATAACTCTAATTACTGTCATTATTTATTAAATGTAATTCTCTACATTTTCTCCAAAAGTTATAAGATTTCAGGAGGGATCAAGAGGAAGAGAGCTAAAACTTGGGTCAAAATCCAGAATAGTTGAGAGACATGTTAACAGGGGTGGAAAATCTACCCACTATACACTCTGGGTTGTGCGGCTATGCTCTATATGGTTGTCCAGACCACCTGCCTTGTAAGGACCCAAAACCCTATCAATTTATAAACCAGTGCTCTTCAAAACTTTAAAAGAAGGAAGTCACATCAAACAATAGTCTGAAGCAGGACACTACCTAAATTACTACAATCAAAGAAATAAGACTCTAAAGAGGGGGAAAAAAAATATATATATATATATATATATATATATATATATATATATGTATATGTATATATATATATATACACACACACACACACACACACACACACACACACACACACACACACACACACACACACACACACACACACAACACACAAGCAAAATTTGCTTTTTTAGCCAGCTACTACTTCTTTCGCCATAAGTTTGCCCCTGCCTGCTTTTTCTCTCTCTATCTCATATTTCTACTTTTAACACAGCTAAGAGATCTTCACTGAAAAGTAACTTTAAGTTAGAATTCCCTCCCACTTTTTCCTCTTGGCATGTCTTCCATTCTTCTTTTGGATAAATCATTTTCCCCATTTTGTTTTGATCTCCAAATTTAACCCATTGCCTGCAAAACACAACTGGGGTAATACAGAGCTATTCCTACCGGTCTGTTCTCTGGCGTCAACCACTAAACCACTCACGGCTATTAAAATCTGAAAGTTCTATTGTTCCGTCCTATACCTTACAACTACCAAGTTTAGTTAATAATTTTAGCATTGTGCAATGACTTCTGGACCCCATCTTTATGTTAAGAAACATAATCTTGCTACTCTGGATTACTTACTTGGATGCAGTCACCTTTGGTACACCTAAGGGTTTAGTCAAACAGGATATATGTGGAACTATTACTTGCCTCACATTTTATTCATACTGTCTGTGTCAATTGTATATTACAGCTGTTTACTGCTTATTTACTGTGGAAATTGCATTGTTGGTCTAATGTCGCCAGTGGACCGAGGTATGGAATGAAAATGGTCTGCAAATGCAAGTCCAGCAACATGGTAAAAATATATATTAAGAAATTTAGACACATACATTTTGTTAAGTAGTAGTTACAACAGTCTCTGTCTAGTGGTATGCAATGAAAGATGTGAGACAATAGCATACACATGACAGACATATCACATATAAAGGATTAACACCATTATAGCTGCATGAATGTCACCAAAGTCACCTTTTAAGTAGGTCAACAAAACTGAGATTACAATGAGAAAGCACTTATTACTTTATGAATTTTTCCCCTTAATGTCACTGACAAGTGAAACGGTCATGTGAAACAGATAATACCTGAGCTGTCTGTACTTACTCAGGGAGTGCCCTTTTTCTTTCTTATCAGAACACTATGGTAACAGAAGCCGGTAGTGGTATGAACTCATTCATATCTAAATAAAATGTAGTCTGTGGAATAAAAAGAAGTTATGTACTCACCATAACGTTCCATCTGAGTAGTTGTACTTCATTTTTCTGCAGCCTGTGGGTATACAGATCCGTATCAGATCAGAGCCGGAAATTTTTTTTCTAGCATCTGCTCCAAGCTCCGAGCTCCTCCCCTTACACATAATGCCCTACCATCTCCTATCTTCCCTCAGATTGAATTTGCTGCAACTAAATACATAAGCAACTCGGCCCAATAAACCAAACCTGACAAGACAGGACATGGTCCGGGGGACGGAGGGAGGGAATGTTCCAGAAAAATGAAGTATAACTACTCAGATGGAACTTTATGGTGAGTACATAACTTCTTTATCTGAAGTAAACCATTTTATCTACAACCTGTGGGACAGTGTCCCCAGCTACTCCAATCCTGGGAGGCCCTTATAGAAGACTATTCCTGAGAACCGCAGAGCCAAAGGATGCTCTACCCCTAGAAATCAGATCTAATTTGTAATGGGAAATGAAGGTATGTGAATTGGCCCAGGTCGCTGCTGCACAAATGTCATCCAAAGGAACCCTAGACCAAAAGGCAGCAGAAGTCACCATGGACCTGGTAGAGTGAGCCTTAGCAATACCAGGAGGAGATAAACCTTTTGCTTTGTAGGCATGTGAAATGCAAAGAGTGATCCATCTGGCCAAAGAAACTTTAAAAATAGCTTTTCCCAGAAATGCTTTGGAAAAGGAAACAAACAATTGGTCAGTCTTGCGCAAAAATTTTGTTCTATGAAGATAAAAACGAAGCTGTCTATGAGCATCTAACAAATGAAGTTTGTATTCACCTTTATTTTGGAAGTTAGGCAAGAAAAACGGGCAGATTAATGGACTGGTTTATGTCTGCTTCAGATGCCACTTTGGGTAAGAAGGAAGGATTAGTACGAAGAGAGACACTATCCTTGTGGAAGACTAAATATGGAGGCACGGCAGACAGAGCTTGAAGCTCAGGAAACCCTCCTAGCAGATGTAATGGCGACTAGGAAAGCTGTCTTCCAGGACAAATATTTCAAATCCACCGAAGCTCCAGGTTCGAACGGAGGAGCCACCAATGCCTGTAAAACAAAGGTAAGGTCCCAAGGAGGCACTGAATCCTTGACAGGTGGACATAACAGAAAAGTACCTTTAAAAAAAGCCTTACACAGCCTACAGGAGGCTAAGGCAATGTTGTCTTCACCAACATGAAAATTAGAAATGGCTGCCAATTGTACTTTCATTGTGGAGGAACTAGCTCCTTGCTGAAAAATGCCAGACAGGAAATCCAACACCACTGGAACAGGGGCTGTAAAGGGATCTAGTTTTCTCTGTGAGGCCCAAATGGAAAAGCGCTTCCATTTACTGCGATAAAGTTTCCTAGTGGAATCTTTAAGAGAAGCCACCAGAATGGATTTTACCGGGGATAAAAGACTAGGAGTCCTGGCAATCAACGGAACTGGAGCAACCAAGCTGTCAACTTGAGGCTGCCCAAATCGGGCGGGACGGGCCCCCAACAGATGGGAGATTAGATCCGGGCAGGGATCCAGAACCCATGGGGGAACTAAGAGATGAGACCAAAGGAATGGGAACCAAACCTGATGAGGCCAAAATGGGATAATGAGCATAACTTTGCACTGCAGTCGGTAAGCTTTCTGAAGAATCTTCGGAATGAGTGGTAATGGGCGATAAGCATACAGAAGCCCGGGGGGGCCAAGCATGGGCTACAGCATCTCTGGGGGCTTCCCCTGGTGAGGGAATCAGAGCGAAGACCTCACTGCACTTCGCAGTGGACAGAGATGCAAAGAGATCGCAGCAAGGATGACCCCATGCACGGAAGATCTCCTCCGCTACTGACTGTTTCAGAGACCATTCGTACGGCATCAGAACAGCCCGACTCAATCTGTCTGCTAAAATGCTGGAGCGCCCCGGGATGTGCGTTGCTAACAGAAACCGTCCGGTGGAGATCGCCCATTCCCACACTCTCATGGCCTCGTGACATAGGGGATAGGGTCTCGTTTCCCCCTGCTTGTTGACATACCAGACAACCGACATGTTGTCTGACTGAATTGCAATCAATCCGAGAGGAAGGACAGTGTGAAAGGCTTCCAATGCTAAAAGCACTGCCCTCATCTCTAGAACATTTATGTGCAACTTGGTCTCTGACTGGGACCAGGTGCCTTCGACTGTTCTTCCCAAACACTGTCCCCCCCACCCGAGTTGGGAGGCGTCCGTTTTCACTGTGGCTTGGACTGGAGATGACGTGAAGGGGCGTCCTTCTGATATCTCCGGTGAACTTCAACCACCAAAGAAGAGACGTCCTGCAGACGTGACTGATCCTGATCGGAAATTCCATGGCCAGGTCTAGCCAAGAACATTGAACAGCCAGAGTCCATTGAAGAATCTGCATATGAGGGTGCGCACAAGGGAGAATCGATATGGAGGCAGCGAAGGAGCCCAGAGCCCGGAGAATCTAGCTCGCCTTTGGAGACTTGGAGTTCATTATCTGAGCTATGTGGCACCTGAGGTGTAAGATCCTGTCTAGAGTTAAGAATACCTTCATCTGCAAAGTGTCTAGCCGTGCCCCAATGAAGTCTAGAACTTGTACTGGTTGCAATTGGGATTTCTCAACATTGATTGTAATTCCCAGTATTTCTGCCAACCAAATGAAGTAATCTCGGGCCAGACACAGGTGATGCTTGTTGGGCGCAGCGAAGAGCCAGTCGTCCAGGTATGGAAACACCTGAATACCCTGAAGCCTCAGGTGAGCCGCTACAACTGCCATTACCTTGGTGAACACCCTGGGGCTGTGGTGAGACTGAAGGGTAGGGCTCTGAACTGAAAATGACTGGCTCCCAGCTGGAAGCGCAGAAACCTCCTGGAGCTTCTGTGTATTTTGATGTGGTAGTAAGCATCCTGAAGGTCTAAAGAGCACATCCAGTCACACTCTCGGAGATAAGGTAGAATGGACTGTAGGGTGACCATGCAGAATTTCTGTTTGGCTACAGACAAGTTTAATGTTGACAGGTCTGGAATGGGCCTGAGGTCCTCCATCTTTTTTGGCACCAAAAAGAACCTTGAGTAGACACATAATCCGGACTGATCGGGGGGGGACCTGTTTGATGGCTCGTTTGAAAAGCAGCTTTGAAACCTCTAGAGCTGCGGCCGCCCTGTGAGCAGGTGGGAACATCCGGGAGGTGTTTTGGAATATTTGGAGGGACAACAATGGGATAGTGTAACCTCTGGATATTATCTGTAACACTCGACTCCCATGCCACTGGGTGTAAGGACAATCTTCCCCCGACTGCCTCCAGAGTAGGAAAGTTGGGCAACCCCTCAGGGCTGCTGCCCAGGTATATCAGAAAAGGGTTCCCTAGACCCAAAATTCCTGGGACCCCCTCTAACTCTGGGTCAGCATCGATCCTGTCCCCCTCTGCCTCTGGGGGAATAGTTGTCCTGAGAATCCTGGGAAAACTGAGATTTTCAGAACCACATCTTCTTCTGCCGTCTTTGATTCCTAGAGGACCGCTGGGGGTTAGAGAAGTGGATCCCGATGGCAGACAAAGTCTTCCCATCCTTTTCGCTCCGGACAAGTGTGTCACATACTGTCTTCCCAAAAAGGGAAGAACCGTTGTAGGGAGCGTTGATAAATGATGCCTTGAAAGGGTCCGCAAACTGACACAACCTGAGCCAAGCATGACGCCTCATGGCTATGCCTGTCCCAGCCGCCCTAGTTGCTCCTTCTGTAGCATGGGAAAGGAGCCGCATAGACATGTTTTAGACTGACTTCAAAGTAGACATTTTTGCAGAGAACTGTCTGTCCTGTGGCGATAAAGACTCTGGGGGTGACTCAGCGAATTCTGAAGCAAGGTCTCACTGAAGCCAGATCACATGTGCCAAATAATTCAGTGGATGGATTGAAAAGGTGCTGAGGAATAAAAGCACTTCCCAAACCTATCCACCGACCTGGACTCCTTGTCTGGAGGGTGGACTGAGGAACACTCCTGTGCTAGTTCCATCTTTGTGGCTGCTGCAACCAACATAGTGTTAACTGGGGCTCCTTTTGACCAAGGGTGCCTGTCGGAAGGGGGTGATAAAATTTTGTCAGGGCATTTGAGGATGGGGTCTATGATGTCAGGCTCCTTCCATGCCCGCCTGGGGATAAGGTCCACCAAGGGGTCCGCTGGCGTGGACACCCAGGAAGTAGATGGGCCCTTGCCAAAGGCCTCCAGGAACACTGACTCATCCCCAGAAGGTTTTGGGGCTGACCAACCTCCCCATCTGGCGGAGGATCTCCATGATTTCTCTGAAGGAGACATCTTCGGGAGGTGACCTGGGAGAACCTTCTCCTTCATCTAAGTCATTGTCCATAGTGAGGAACTTGGGAGAGTCCAAGTGCCTCCTTTTGCACTTGCGCTTACAGCAACCCTCTTCAGTGGGACTCTCAGAAGGGGATTCGTGAGCCGCAGGGGTTTCCTGTCCCTGAGACAGGATGAAGCGAGTCGTCAAATCCAGGGGGGCCTGGGTGGAATCTGAGGGGATTGGCTGGGGTCTCAATCCCTGGGAGAGAACCCTCTCCACCACTTCGAAGGCCGAGGGATAGCGGACCTCCTTAGCACCCAGCAAGGAAGACGCCCTCCCCGGATCCGAAGCGGGGACCAGAGCCGAAGCAAGGGTAGCCTGAAGTCTGACGAAACAGGTCGGATCCGAAAAGGTCGGAGCCGAAGAATCCATTCCCTCGGGTCCGACTCTCTGCCCGCGGCTCCGAGAGTTGCTCGGATCCAAACTAATTGGATCCAAGGAACTCAAGGTAACAGCCGGAGTCGAGGATGGAGGAACCGTCGGCGCCGAGCTACCAGCTCCAAAAATCCTCGGATCCAAGAGCCCCAAAGCCGAAGCACGGCTCGGGGAAGGAGAGATGGGGCGGAAAAAAAGGCATGGATGTCCCCCCTCCAGGGGGAGTGGGGCCTGGCAAGACTCCCATCTGTATTTGGGTCTGTATGAATCTCCGCATCATCCTGTCCATGTCCAAGTCCAAAAAACTCTGAGTCGACCTCGAAGAGGCCACCGACTCGGATTTGGCTGGTCTGCACAATGATGGGGAGGAAGGCCTCGGGTCCGAATGTTCCAACGGCTCCGGTGAGAAACGAGGAGACCAGAGCCATGGAGAAACTGGACTCATGGCCTTAGAAGGGGGACTAAGAAAGAGCTCCCTGTCCGGGGATCTCTTGCGAGGTCTGTCCTTTCTCTTGTCCCTATCCTCTCTGTGCCTTTCTCTGTCTTTTTCCTTGTCAGCCACTATGACTGTAGATTTGTCTTTATTAGGCTCATCACCAGAAGAAGAGGGAGTTTGAGTCCCTGTCTGGGTGGGAGGTTGAGCACTAGATACGGAGGCCGTGGCAGATAATGCCAGCATGGAAGCTTAGAGGAGAAGGCCTTGGCTACTAACCTGGCCTTCCGGGATCCCTGAGAGGGCCCTAGGATTGAACCCGGTGCATAGCACATTGAGTGGACAACTCCTGCCACTCCCAAGCAAATCACACACAGAGTGTGGGACCATCAGCTGGAAGGAGAGCTTTTAGCACACACCTAAGAACATTTCTTGAAAACAGATTTTAGCTGATCAGCCAGTGGTCCTGCACCCAAAAGAAAACACTACCTACCAGAAACCCACACACAAACACAGGTAGGGGAAGGCAGGCCTAACAACTACTCTACCAAGTTAATCCAAACTTTTTTTTTTTTAACCAGAGTGAACAAGCGATATACACTAAAAAGGGAGGAAGGAAAAAATCACTCAGACACCCACACTCAGATACAAGTATGTTAAACACTTACTATCCCTGAGCTCAGAGCAAAGGACACCACGATGCACATTACTAAGCGTAAACGTAGATCTGAAAGGGAAGATAAGAGATGGTAGGGCATTATGGGTAAGGGAGGAGCTCGGGCAGATGCTAGAAAAAGTTGTTGCCTTCAGGATCCTATAATGCAGATCCGTGATACCCACAGGTTGCAGATATAAATGAAGTTAACTACCATGGATTTATGCTGTTAATCTAAGTGCAATAGTTTTTTCTTCGAAGACAATGACAGATTTTCCAACACATTAACAGTTTCACATTTGAAATGTGTCTGGTGGATGAGAAAGCTACCAATATGACAGTCTTCTAAGTAAATTTTAGCTTATAAAAGAAAATTAAAAAAATGTTATCAATAAGTTTACTTTGCATAAAGATGTGGGAACCAGTGGGGAAACTGAAGCCCAGCTGATATAAACAAGAAAAATGGATTCAAGAAGATCCTCATTATTCCCAACCAGGCCAAATAAAAAATATTTATTTCCCAGTAGAAAATGAGGATATCATGCTAAGAGTACTCTGAAGAACAGTAGCTGGAGCCTGCTGTTGAGATGTCTCCAAAACAGTGCAAAACAAACACATGGACAGAGCTAAAATAGGTCTCGACTTCCTCTTCAGGGACAAATGTCGGAATGTTTCTACCGAGATTTATCAATTGTCAGCATGCAATCTTTTTTTTAAAGTTTCCAGGATCTTGGTATTTTTTGAGCACTGTGAATGCTTTACAAATGACATTTTCTTAACAGAACATACAGAGCAATCCCTTAAAAGTGCATGGCGCAGCTGTTATTGTAAATTGTACTAATTACTGTTACAACCATTGCTTATGCAATAATACCACTAAAGCAACATCACATCAAAGCAAGTCCACTGCACTCGGCCTCAAATTATCAGCCAACTTGCCATTTATTACGCATGCCAAATCTAGGTACCACAATCCATGGAATCTTAAATGCCATGTTTTGAATTAGCATTCTCATATTAAAAAAAAAAAAAAAAACTTCTTATATTGTAATTTAGAGATAAAAAATAATTAGTGATCATATTATTTTATTTATCCTGTACTATACATGTTATCATCTGGACTCATTGACTTTTGCGTTGTATGTAGGCTGCTTTATTAAGTAGATATAGACCTAGAATTAGTTTTTCCATGTCAACATTTTTTTCCAATATAATATCTCATACAATCCATTTTCTTCAGTTGTGACAGTTCTAGTTTCATCTCTAATAGTTCTCTCGCTCCATATTTATAATTTATACTGCAACTGCCTTTCGTTTCAGGCTCTCTCTGCACTGATGGTTTGTCTTTATTTTCCATTTTCCAGTTATAGAGTTTGTTAGAACTATCCAAACCTAAAGTCAGCAATGGTTTCATTTTCATAACAATTATGTTATTTTACTCCATTTCCAGCAAAAACATCTCTACAGGTCAGGTTAAATTCCTCCCATGTACCAAGACTTAGCAACTCCTTCCCAAGTATAAAGACTATACATATTATTCAAATCATTTTTCCACCGAAGCAATCTCTTAAATTCCCAGAATAAATGTTCTCAAGAACCTTCTTCAGAACCATCACATCTCCAGCTTTAAGCATAGCTCTTGTTGATGGGAACAATGTTTTCTAAGTTTGTGTAGAAGTACAAGAATAGACGTAATGTATAAACATTTGGCTGTACAAAAGAAATTCTAGGAGCAGAGACATGTATTTTTCCCTCCCCAGCTGTCCATCTGTAATATCACTATTTTAACTCTACTCCATGCCAGATGTTACAGCTTTTGAACTTTATTGTGTTCTCATATGTAATATTTGCTTACATGCTCTATTTATTACTCTCCAGATCTCCCCAATTTCTGTTCTAGCCAAACATAAAAAATCTACTATTGCAAGGTTTAACAAAAATTACTTCCCAACCTCTGCATAATTTTCCATCAGTTGTATTAGACCTGTATATGCAAATTGATCATATTTCTCCAATAAAACAAAATGTGTCGAGTTTTAATTTTTTTTCCCTTTTTTTTTATTATGCCCATTTTTCCCCTTTTAAAATTAAATTGCAAAATTTTAAAAAAACCCCAAAA
>NC_056748.1:242931409-243002256 GCF_019279795.1 Protopterus annectens
CCAGTCTTGGGACTTCACCTTTTTTCTGCAACAGTTTCTTCCTTCTGTTATACAGTTTGTTAATGGCAGGGGAAAACCAGATTGGCTTCCTTTTTTTGGAGGAGAGCGTCTTGGTTCTGTTGGGTATGACTAGTTCCATGCATTTATGTACATGTTCGTACAGTGCATTGGTGTATGATTTGGTGGTCATGCACCTATTTTCCATTTGCATGGGTGCTGTGTAGTTAGTCACCTCTGTTTTTAGGAGCCCAAAGTCAGCTTTGGAGAAGTTTTTCATGGTGGTTACCTTTCCTGGTGGTGTGGGTGAGATGCGGATTTCCATGGTAATTAGTTTGTGGTCAGATCTAACCAGGGAGGAATTAACTATTGGTGTTGAGCAATGGCTGCCCATGTTAGTAATAACCAGGTAAAGGATGTTGCTTACTCTAATGGGGGTAAGAATTAGTTGGTCCAGCGCATTGGAATTTATAAATTCCAGGAAGTGTTGGGCAAGCGTATTGGTGCATGAGTAGTTTTCCCAGTTGATGGAGGGGTAGTTGAAGTCACCCAGTATGAGAGTATTGGGTTGGACCCTAATAGTTTCCAGGGTGCTTAGGAACGTGGAATGAGAGTCTTGTGACATGGTTGGGGACCTGTAGCAGGCTATGACCCGAATCTTCGTCTGACCCACTGTTAGTTATACCTGAAGTATCTCCAATGCGTTATGCTGGGCTACTAGTCTAGAGGTGTGCATATCCTTTATGAATATGGAGACACCACAGCTTTTGGAGCTTTCATCCATTTTCTGCGGCCGAAAGGTGTGGAATGAGTTATAGCCTGGTAGCACAGGGGTGCTTTCTGCTGTGTTAAACCAGGTCTCCATTACAGCACAAATGTCAGTGTTCTCCATTTTGAGGAGTGCTTCGAGTGAATGCATCTTGAGACTTAGACTTCTAGCGTTGAGCAGCATGACACTCGGATTGCATTTATTTATAGCTGTTACAGTGGTAATTTGGTCTTTGGAACACCACCTAAAAAAGGCACTATAGGGGTGGGTGGCAAGAGCCTTAGCCAGTATTTTGAAACCTAGGGGTGACAGATGCAGGCCATCTCTGGCAAAGCATCCAGGTCTGTCAAACATGTCTTCCCAAACAGACAGATACTGGATTCCCTTAGAGTGACACCAGAAACTTAGCCAATTGTTGAAGTCAGTCATTTTCTGCTTGTACTGCGGTATCATTCTGGGCAATGGTAGGATGCTGTTCAGGGCAAGGGTCATACTTGCCTGGGCCACATAATCCGAGAGCACTTCCATGTCTCTTTTTCATGTAGTCCAGGGAGGTACGTCTCAGGTCATTCACACCCATATGGACAATGACAGAATCATACTTTTACTTGTTGTGGAGTGACATGAGTGCGTGTGTTATGTGTCGGATCCTGGCACCCGATAGACACCTGACTGTTACCTTCTCCTTATTCAACCTAGTGAGTGGGACATCAGTGTGCCTCACTATCGAGTCACCTATGATAAGTGTATTTGGCAAGCTGTTTTGTCTTAGGAGCTTAGGTTGAGGGGCACACTGTGTAGGTGAGCTATGTGTCTTGTGGTTTGTGCTGTGTTGTGGTGGTCAAGTGCGTTTCTGATTTGGAGGTCTCTACTATTTGGGTAGATTTCTATTGAGAGCCTCCACAAAGGTGGGTGTGTGGTTTGTGTTTTATGTGAGAGCTGTGATGGTTGGTGTTCTGGAGGGCCATGTGTTCCATGTGGTGTGGTGTAGGTGTTGATCTTCTCCTTTTGACCAGCTATTCCAGTGTTAGCTGGAGAGTGTAAGTCTTCCAGTTTGGATATATAAGTGCATCTCTCACAAGTTTAAGTGTTAGGAAGTAAGAGGAGAGGGTTGTCTGTGTAAATGAGGCAGTTGCTACACTGCCTCAGAATGCCCAAGTTCACCAGGTTAATAGAAAAAAAGCACAGGGAACTGACCTTTAGACATGCCAGGAGGGAAGGTCATTATTAATAAGTACTGGAGCGGTTTCCTTATAGGATGTTTAGTGCTGTTAGCACTTGCGTGTGCTACAATAATTGCTACAAGAAACTAGATGAAGTGCTAGGCGAATAACTTAAATGCAAGAGAGAGACAAGAACTAGCTAGCTCTCAAAACATATATGATTTCTGAACAGCAGTTTCAGCTCAACACCATCAAATAACTCGGGAGTTAACTGCTGATTTATTTGGCTACAACTGTTAACAGTAATAATAGGAAGACGGTGATGCATATCAGCTCTAGTATGCATGTGGCACTGCTCTACTTACTTGCCATGCATGTACAATGAACTGAGGGGCAGGGAAGGAAAGCAGCTACAGGATGGAAAATGAATGTGAGTTAGGTAGTTTAAAGATGGATTAAAGATGGCACCTGTGGAGGGGACTGACAATGAAGATAATCAGTGAGTGGGAGTAGCAGATAGGGTGAATGAAGTAGAGAGCAGCCAGAAAGAACAGGATTAACCAGGAAGTTATGGGTGCCTCCCCCACAGGGAGAAGTGCTGAAAAACTATATGTTTACAGTGAGTTTGTTTGTTTGCCTTTTCAGCTTTTCCCGGTAAGGGGTCACCACAGTGGAACTCCATTCCGCTAATGATTGGCAGTAGATTTTTTTATGGTGCCGAGTTGCCAGCCCAACGCCCAACCTTGTTTAAGGTGAGTAATTAGCTTAAAATATCAGTATCTAACAAAAGATTACTCTAAGTTGCTCTGGAATGCTTTAAATAATTATCACTGTAGGCACACAAACAGGGCTGTTGGGCAGTTATAGAGATAGTTGTGATTAGTATAGGGACGCTGCTGAAAGTAGAAGCAAACATTTTTAATTTAAGTAGTAAATGCTTGGGACTGGAAGAGTGTGAGTGTGTAAGGCTGATTCAAGGTATTATGGCCCAGTCAAGTGGCAGCTGGCTAGAACCCTTCACTGGTGTTGTGCACACACTTTTTAAAACTTTACAAAAACTAAGTTGTAATTCATCTATTACAACAGAAAAGCTGTAGGGTGTCAGGTTCTTGCTTCCTGTGGGATTTATTTATTTAAGATAGTAGGCTTCAGTGGATAAAGTAGATTTTCTTTTATGCAGTTAATCCCAGGTGGGGATAGAGGAGTTATGCAGGTACAAAACCCACGCAAACTAAAAAATAAAGTTAAATCAGGCAGAATTAGTGCACATGTTACAAGAATGTGAACTGGAGAGCATGCAAGGGATAGAGATAGAGAGTAAAACTGGTGATATTGCATACACTGTTTATCAACTCTGTAAAACCACAGACTTAACATGCAGTTAAAACTACAGACTAACAGCATTAATGTGCAGCCTCTAAGTCAACTGATAACATCTGTATGATTCAGCAGTGAATACGCACAGGATATATTGCACAAACCAAGGGAAGTATGGCTGTTCTAAGACAATAATTATTCCACAGCTAGGTTATTCAATATGAACTAACAGCAACATGAAGCGCATTAACTTAGCCTTCTATGAAAACAATTGTAAAGTCCAGCCTCTAAGTCTTCTAAGAGCAGTAGCATGAAACAGGGAAGCTTACAGATGCAGTCTGAACATGAATACACTTTGCAAACATTTAACATGATGCCTGGCATATATACAGTGATTAAGCTCTACCTTCTTAAAACAAGATAGAAATATCAAACAGTTTGTCAGTTAATACATTAGCTAGTCCTCAAAACATATCAGTTGTAGCTCAGCACCATTGAATAACTCAACATTAACAGTAATAACCAAATAAATCAGCAGTTAACAGTAATAATAAGAAGACAGTGATGCATATCAGTTCTAATATGCATGTGGCACTGCTCTACTTACCAGCTGTGCAAAACTGAGGGACAGGGAAGGTAAAGCAGCTACAGGATGAAGACTGAATGTGAGTTAGGTACTTTAGAGATGGTTTAAAGGTGGCACACCTGGAGAGGACTGACTAATGAAGATAATTAGGGGGTGGGGATGGGAGTAGCAGACAGGGTAAATGGAGTAGAGTGCAGCCAGAACAGGATTAAGCAGGAACTTATGGATCCCTCCCCTACAGGAAGAAGGGCTGAAAAACAATTTAAGGTGAGTAATAAGCTTAAAATATCAGTATCTAACAAAAAATTAATCTAAGTAGCTCTGGAATACATTAAATCATTATCACTGTAAGCACACAAACAGGGTTTTTGGGCAGTTATAGAGAGAGTTGCAATTAGTATAGATATGATCCTGAAAGTAAAAGCATAAATTTACTAATTTAAACAGCAAATGCTTGGGACTGGAAGGTGTGTGTGGATGTGTGTGTGTGTGTGTGTGTGTGTGTGTGTGTGTGTGTGTGTGTGTGTGTGTGTGTGTGTGTGTGTGTGTGTGTGTGTGTGTGTGTGTGTGTGTGTGTGTGTGTGTCTGTCTGTCTGTCTGTCTGTAAAGATGATTCAACATAGTATGGCCCAATCTAGTGGCAATTGGCTGGAACCCTTCATTATTGTTGTTGTGCACACACCTTTTAAGCGTTGTAACTTCACAAAAACTAAGTTGTAATTCACCAGTTACAACAGAAAAGCTGTAGGGTGTCAGGTTCTTGGCTCCCAGAGGTTTTATTTATTTAAGATAGCCAGCTTCAGTGGATAAAGTAGATTTTCTTTTATGTAGTTAAGCCCAGGTGGGGATGGGGGAGTCATGCAGGTAAGAAACCTGTGCAAACTATTACAACAGAAAAGCTGTAGAGTGTCTGGTTCTTGCTTCCCAGAGGTTTTATTTAAGATAACCAGCTTCAGTGGATAAAGCAGATTTCCTTTTATGCAATCAATCTCATGTGGGGGGGGGTCATGCAGGTAAGAAAGGAAACTGCTGTGCATGCACAACAAACAGAGGAGTAGGGAAGATAAAGCAGCTACAGGATGGAAAATGATTCTTGAAGATATTGTGAGTAAAGTAAAAAATACTATGTTTACACTTGTACAGTATCCATCATAGACAGAGTTAGGATTTCATACTTCAGACTGAAGGTGTGGTACAGTTGCATAGTTTATTGGGTGCCAGCTGATATTTTAGGGTGATTTGAAGTGTTGCATGTTATTTAAAAGAGTAATGTGGTTTGAAAGTCTTTTCCATGCCTTGGAGAAGGTGAGAGACAGTAGTGAGTCACTGTAATAATTATTAGATTTATTAGCAAGGCAAAAGTTAATTTAAGTTCTGAGAATCTTAGGGCTCTATTTGGTACATGCCTTTAGAAGAGATTTGACAGCAAGGGTGTTTTAATTGGATGGTGGAGTATTTGTTTGTGCTGGGATAGAGTGATGTGTTGAGAAAGTTCAAGCCAGCTGAGGGTATTGAACACCATGCAGTGATAGAGGTGGTTTGGGTTGCTGCAGATGAATTTGCTAATTTTGCTGTAAGTGATGTCTAGTTTGTGTCTGGTGCAAGAGTGAAGATTTGTGAGTATTGCTGAGTCACGTAAGATGGTAGAAAGGAGAAGGGAGGTGGCAGCTATTGTTTTTTACTATGATCACTTAGCAGGTGCTTTGCTCTTTAAAGACAGCCTAGTTTGCACTGTGTCTTTCTGACTACAATGTCAATGTGCAGATCAAATTTTAACTTTTTAATGAAAACACCAAGTAATTTTGTGTTGGTGATGTTTTAAAAATTGTGTTATTAAAGGAGATAATATTAAAGTCAGTGTTGTTTTGATGTATGTTTTTAGGAAGGAATAGGGCTAGTTTGTTTTTGTAGGGATTTAAAATCAGTTGAGATTTATTTAGCCAGTTTGTTAGAGGTGAAGCTTCCTCTGTGATGGTTTCTATGGTGGGAAGATTGGGGTTGAGCAAACTAAATCATCAGCATATTGTATTACGGTCGTGAGTTTTGATTTCTTGTGCATGTCATTAATGAAGATGTTAAAAAGTACTGGGCCAAGTATGGAGCCTCAGGGGACTGCTGTAGTGATTGTAAGGAAGGTGGAGTGAGAGTCATTCCATTTTGTAAACTGAGTATGATTGTTTAGTTAGCTGGTGAACTGGCTAGTTAAGGGAGTCATGAGGCATATAAGATTTAGTCTTTGGAGGAGTAGCTGATGTGAGACCATGTTGAAGGCTTTTGACAAGTCCAGGAAAAGGATGAAGGCAAATTTGCCTGAATTTTTACTTTTATTAATGGTATTTAGAAAATGTAGCAGGGCAGTTTCGATCCCATGGCTCGGTCAAAAAACATGTGGGTAGGAAAACGTAACTGGCTATCAAGTAGAAAGACTAGTAGTTGCTGATGTATGAATTTTACAAGTAATTTGGAGAGGGGAAGAAGGATTGCTATAGGCTAATAGTTTGACAGTTCTGTGGATGTGTCACCTTTGTGTAATGGGATTATGAAGGAAGCTTTCCATAGGGCTGGTATGTATTTTTTTTTAATTAGGATAGATGCAAATGGAGTCAGCAGCTATACTGAGGTATTGGAATGACAGGTTGTCAAGAGCTCGTGTTGTGGGATTCAGTTTTTAATGTAAGTTTTGATGGTGTTTGCCTAGATGGTTAAGTTGAGCTGGGTTGTGCAGCTATGGCTGGAGAGTGGGGTTAGGTGGGGTAGGTATAATTTGTTATTGTATGAGTTAAGTAAAGTACTGGATATGAAGTGTCTGTTGAATTTGTTTGCAATATCAATGCTACTTTCAGATGGAAAAGGATTTGGGGTAGGTTTTCTGTCTGGTTTTAGGAGGTTGCTTAAATTTTGTCAAAATCTTTTAGGGTATGTTTTGTATGTGCAGTATGGTTTGTGGAGAAGTTCTTTTTATCATAATGAACTTTTGTCTTTGTGCAGTTTTTGAGCCACTTGTATCTCTCTATGTAGGACTAGGTCCTAATTTTGTGCCATTGTTTCCAGGCATTGTCATGAGTTGCTTAGTTTGATGAATTCATTTTCACACTTTTATGTCTCAGGAAGGCTTGTTTGTTTAGTATGGTTAAGAAGGAGTTATTGAAGTGGCAGACAGATTCATCTAGAGACATATTTTTGAGGGGTACCCAGTCATATTGCTTAAGTGTGTCATTAAATATGGATTGATCCAAAGTTGCTAAGTTTCTCACAGAGATGAAGTTTAGGGGTTTGGGAAGCTTCTGGTGTTCTTTGTTGATGTAGGTGGGGTGATGATTGCTGCCAGTGTCTGGGAGTGTGCTGGCTAGCTTTTTCAGGGTTGCTTGAGAGTATGCAGTGTAGTATGGATGTTTATGAATACCTGGTCAAATCGAGTTGGTTGTTGGATCAGCTGAGTGAAATGACAGAGGTTAATTTTACAGGGGATAGAGTTAGGTTTGTTAGAGATTCAGTCTATGTTAAGGTCACAGAGCATGGTAGTTTCTTGGTTGAAAGTAGATAAGTAGCTAAATATGGTTTCGGTAGTATTGGCATTTTGGCGAGAGGGATGTAGGTGGGTACAATGATTAGAGCTTTGATTATTTAGGATGGAGTTTGGCTATTATTATTTCTTCATTGCTGCATTGTGGAATAGTTGGGGAGGTAGCTTGAAGGATGATAGCCATGCCCACAGCCTGTTTACCTATTCAGTCTTCCCTAATGATGGTGTTACCAGGAGGAATGGATTCTTCATATTTAATTTATTTTATTTTACATTTGTTGACCAGGCTAGTCTAACTGGATACATGTCCATTTTCAGTAGAGACCCGGGGAGAAAACACGCATACACACACATGTGCACACACACCACAATATAGAATGTTGCAACAGTCCAAGCTTAACACAGCTGCTGTTAATAAAAATACAATACTCATAGTGAACATAACACAAGCAGTAAAGGTAATGTACAAAAAGATGTTACTATATACATAGATATTTAAATTGCAATATCATGGTCTCTTTTTGGTTCTTTAAGGATAAGTCTGTAGTAGTACAGAAGAGTAAAAGGTGATGAGTATTCATTAGTATAAAGAAAGAGTTAGGGTTGGTACAGGGGCATAACCAATGTGTTCTAAGAAATAGTTTGTTTCTGTTTAAAAAGTGTTATTGAGGACAGAGATAAAAAGAGTTCAGTGGGTAGTAGGTTCCAGTGCTTTCAACAGTATTAGAGAATAGAGTGTCTCCTGCCAAGTTGTTGGATCTGCTAGTAGTTTATTTGAGGAGTGTAAATTTTTAAGATTGTTGTAAGGGGTAATGAGGCTAGAGAGTATTGGAGTATTGGTGGGTTGATTAAGGGTCTTATGGGCAATAGCAAGCTGGTGAAATTGAAGCTGATTTTGAAACTCTAGCCATCCTAGCTGCTTTAGATTAAGACAATGATGAGTTCTAAAAGGAAAGCCATTGGCAAATCTAGCAATATTATTATAGGAGATTGCCAGTTTGTTGAGGTTGTTTTTTGAAAGATTAGTGTATATAGGTGAAGCATAGAGCAGAGTGGAGATTAAGTGAGTTCTGGCTATTGTGATCCTGGCTAATGGTGTAAAAAGGGTTTGATTCTATAGAGGGACCCCAATTTCTTGTTGACTGTTTTTATTGTGTTGTTAATATGGGTATCAAAGTTAAGGTTGCTATCTATTGTTATTCCTAAAAGTTTAGTGGTTGGGTCAGGAGATATGAGAGTGCCATTATTAGATATGAGTGTGAAATATGCTGGGGTGGACTTTCGGGTTGGAGTGAAAAGTAAAAGTTTCGTTTTTGGGGGGTTTAGGAGGAGGCAGCAGTTTAAAAACCATTGTTCTTTTGTATTAAATGCTTTTTGGGTAAGGGACTGTTCAGATGGAGAAGTGGCTGAACAAATTATTGTGGATTCGTCTGCATATTGAATACAGGTGGCTTGAGGAATTGCTGAGTGTAGGTCGTTAATAAAAATGGAAAATAGGAGTGGGCCTAATATGGAGCCCTGAGGAACACCAAGGGAAATGGGGAGGTGGGTAGATAGATTATTATCAGGACTTAACCAGGTTTCAGTGATAAATAGCATCTGGGGATGATGGAATTCAATCTGTGCATAAAGGTTTGATATCTTGCTGCAAATGCTTTAGGTGTTGAGATTATATTTTTAGGCTAGTTTAAGAAAGTGGATTTGGGATCAATAATGGCTGTGCTTTGCCATGTTTGGCTTGGGATGAAAAAATACTAAAAACTGGCAAGCCTATGGAAAGGGGAAGTTGCTTTTATGCAAAAGTGATACTACAATCTCCTTTTCTGCACTGAATCAATCTCCTTTTCTGCACTGAATCAGGTATGCAGTTATGTCTCCATGATGACTTTATGTTGCTGGAAAGCTGATTGACTGACAATTACAGAAAACTTAACCATATTAAAATTAAAGTCATTCTTTTAAATTTGAAGATGGGAAGAAAGCAGGGTGACATTACCATACAGATTCTGAGCCATTTGGTGAGTTTCTTCAAAATTCATGCATACAAGTCTTCTGATGGACCAAGGAATAAGCCCCTGAGCACAGTGAATCAGCTGTCATTAACATTCCTTAAAAAGCAGACATGATGTAGCAGTTCTGAAGATGCCTAACCAGGCTCCTGTATTGCTTATTGACTTATACCTCACTTAGGAACCAACTCATTAAGAACAGCGTGGCGCGTGTAAAATCCCTGATCACTATTTGCACATGAAGTCACTGTTACTGCAGTTTCTAAATGTGCACCAAGAGTGATTGCCTTCTTTTAAGGGATGTCTTCCCTCTTCATGTCTGTACACCTGTGGAGTCCTATATAAATTCAGAGTGTGTGGGTGCAGGGGGCTCGTCCCACTACAATAAATGCTTACTTATAATTGTTTCATCACACTTTCAACAGACTGACTTCTTGAGCAGTTGCAATGCGTGAGATGGGTCCTTGATGACTTATAACTCGATGACATGGTAACTAGGTGCTGGCATGATACTTTGTCATTGGAACTATACTGCCTCCCAGCTTGTTGCACATGATTGCCCTATGAATTGCCCAGCTTTCTTAGCCCTCAAGAGGTATGAGAGCACCTACTATGGTATTGCTAACTTTGCTACTGCATGGCATTAGACTGCTACCCACTGGGGCATAATCAGGGTCCTAAATCAGCTGCTATTCCCTTTCAAATTGAACTGTGTTCAGCTCAGTATTTTAGTAACTTCTTTTGCAGTGCCCTATAGAATATATATATATATATATATATATATATATATATATATATATATATATATATATATATATATATATATATATGTGTGTGTGTATATATTTATTTTATTTATTTATTGTTTGTTGCCTGGGTTGCTGCCACTAGGCAAGTAGCCTATTTTCAAAGGAGGCCAAAGTGGCATTTACGCTACTAAGGGAAATTTGGCCAGAGCATCTGTGGACTTTCCCTACTCTTTTCGATATGTGCCATGGGATTTTTCTACTTACATCCACCTGAGATACCACCGACTGAAGCAGATGTGGCCTCAGTTTAACATCTCATCCAAAGAGCATCACTAAAGTGTAAGCAATTGATCTACCTGGTGTGGGAATAGAACCCAAAGCCTACTGCACCAAATGTGAGTGTTACCTATTGCATCACTGACAATGCTTATATAATCTTGCTTTTAATGGCATCCTGTTAGTGAACCTGAAATCAGTTCCTATTGCTGGTGACCAGGCATTCAATATTGTTCTACTTTCTTTCTGGAACAAGATATCTACTTTACAGCAGTTTCCTTACTGCTTTATACTGTGGGTTGACATTTTATGTAGCTAGATCTTGCCTGACTACATAGTAACTCCTCATTCTGCTGCAGTTGTGGTAACGGCAAGTAGTCAGGTTTTTATCAGAAGGGTGTGTTAAATACCTTGACTGTGTTTCAGTTATGAAAAGAGGAAATTGTGAAAAAATGAATGGCATGTAATGAAAAAGCTCAAGGTCAGAATTCAGAAAGGCTAAGCATGATGTGGAAGTCTTAGCTTGGAAGGTTTCTGCATCATGCTAAGCTTTTCTGATTCAAAGACTTCTTTATCATTGAGGTTTTTCCCCTTATAGGGGCCTCTGCAAGGTATATAGGATAATAATGAGCTTTCTGTTCTCCCCTAGAAATGTCACGGCTGGTGATTTGCTCCTCTGAGTGAGTAAGAGAATCACTCAGCTATGTAAAACGTTAGTATAGGAGAAAATAGTGAACACCATAAAATCAAAGTGGTCCACCATTTACCCGCAGTGCAGGAAAGTTCAGAGTAGATATGAGAGTGGGTGACATGTTAGTTTATTTATGTGTGTGGTTATGTGTCTGTGCATGTCTGTAGGGGGATGAATGAGGCTGCTTGAATGTGTGCGCGCACTGGGAGGGTTAGTTAAGTTATTGCAAGTATGTTTGTGTGTGTGTGTGTGTGTGTGTGTGTGTGTGTGTGTGTGTGTTTGTGTGTGTGAATATGGGGTTGCCTTTCATAAGAATGATGCGTGTACTCCTCGGAAGCACAACAGCATGGCCATGTCTGACATTCAGTTGTCCTTTAGAAACATAGTAATGACCCAATAATGAGGTATTTTTCTTTGCAGTTATACCTGTCTTTGAATTACATTTTCTCACCATCTCACTAACATACCTACCCATGCTGGGCAATTAGCATGAGTAGTGAGGATTTTAGCAAATCCTAGAGCAAATAAAGTGATAGTGTTTCTATTTTTGTGTTTCTATTTTTGTATTTGCTAATAAAAATGTAAGAGGTATATGTAAATAGACCACCAAATCACTTTGTGGATATTACTGTACAGAGCAACATTTGTGTTTGCCACATCCTGCTGTTGCTGTTTAGAAGTTCTTCATTTTTTCCAAATTCATTTTTGCTGGAAACCGATTTTGGAGGTAAAATGTTGCTTATCTCTTAAAAAGAGAAAAAAAATACTATAAGTAAAACCGTGATTACTAGATTTTAATGATAAACATTTTTAATGCCTTGTATTTCATGTATTCTATTTAAGTAATCATCTTTTCTACTTATTTCGTCACCCAGACAAAAATGGAATTTGTAAATGAAACTACATTCATTTTATATCTTTTTAAATATTTTGTGCTCTTCATATCCCTCTACCATATTAGGTCTTGAATTCCTTGATATTAATTATATGATGTGCGTGCATCTATGTGTCTGTGTATCTGAGCTTGTGTGCACTTTACTAGAGAAGGCTTAAATGGATGTTAACTGTATATTTATAGTTACATTCCTGAAAAGCTACTGTAAAAATTGCTTACACCATTGTACTGTGTGAGCTAACCATGGATATTTTCTTGTCTCTTCTTACCTTCATACCTTCTGAAAACAAAACCAAAGATCTAACAATGTTATCAGCCAAGAATATATGCTGCATTTTGGAGCATCCTTTAATGAGTGTGTCCTGTTTGGAACTAATGCATGCAAGCTATATTATTTAAGTTTTAAATCACTCATACAGATGCATTCTCTACAAAAAAGTTATTTATTATTTTTATTTTATTTTTGTATTTCTTAACCAAGTATTTAGGTACACTGTACCAAAGACACTTTTCAAGCAGGACCTAGGCCATACAGGCATATAATACAAATATGTAACATTTACAAGTCACAATACAACTTGACAACAAGAGACAGTTAGCAATCAAAGCCAGTAATGCAATTTTAGACAATGGAAGGGCTGGCCTTACACATAGGCCAACTAGCCAGCCGCCTGTGGTGAGGTGCATGCAGGGGGTGCACATTCCATTTTAATGTATTTATTTTTTAAGGCAATTAAACCATTTCTTTGCTCTACAAAATTAATAAACCAATAAAGTGCCTTGTTAAAAAAGTTATTGTGGCATAACCGGTTTCTGCAGGAGGGAATGTTCCACTTTGGTAGTCAAGCCAAGTCACCTCACATTAGAGTTGAACATTGTGAGGTTATAGAGCAGAGACCTCACAACTTTCAAATGTATGCATGAAGCTGTGCTTCAGTTGACATGCAAGTGATGAAAAGGTGACTTTTTGATGAGTTTCAATGGCTGCATTCTGCAGCCACTTTTCTTTGTTCTAACTTGAACTTGAATTGTTCCTTCGGAGTCAAAAGCCTAACTGATCAGAATCTCCCGCCTAGCAGTATGCCTTAGGCTTTAACAGTAAGGCTGAAGATTCAAGAGTGTGATCCCCCTCTACTTGGAAAAACAATATCTAATCCAGTTTCTTGAAAACAAGAACCACAGCTACAGTCTGCCAGTCCATAGCTACTGCATTTCCTTCCATGCAAAGCAGAAGAGGTACATTAATCATCCCAGCTAAATCCTGCCCTCTGCCTTTATTATTTTTAGCTGGATCTTATCCTCATCTGCAACATTACTAAAGTGGAAGCTAGTGATCACCATAATGACAACAGCTACAGTAATGGATCCAAACTCCCTGGAAATTTCAAGCACTGTCTTATGATAGGAGGACATGTTCAGTAGTTTAAGGAGTTTCTCAAAATCTTCCATCCACTTCTCAACAAACTCCCCAAGTAGCAATATGCTCATCTACATCCTTGCTTAGCACACCATAAATATGTACCTTTCAATTCTGGAGCACTGAATAGCTTGCCAGGCTGTTTCTGATGTTCTCTGATATTCGTTTTTCCTTTATGAACTGCACAGTCTCCTTTCTACTGTAGTTGTGTCCTTGTTGGCCTGCTGCTTTCATGACACTGCATCTGGAGAGCTCCTGCATCTGGAGAGCTCCATGGCTATTGAAAGCTGACTGCCTGTTTATCTTCACTACATTTCTGGAAAATACAGACATAACAAATAGCCATTCTTCATAGTTTGTTTGCTGTAGGCAAGGTACTGTACTTGTTTGGTAAATATATACATCAAACCTTGTATCTTTTTGAAATATTCTGGTTTTCTGTTTAAAAAGAATGTTTGCAGATGGTAATCTTGTTGCTAGTGTTTTAAAAAGCCCATTCCAGGGGTTTTCTTACTTTAGAGCACACCCTGCATGTTTACTTCATTACAGACTATTTCCCACCATGCAGACCCTGTTTGAAATCACTGCCGGGGACAGAATGAATGTAGAGTAGCTGTGATAACTTCACACATTGATGCCTTCCTGCTATTGAGCAGTACTGAATGTCTGACAACATAGACAGTTTATAATCATTGCATTAATAAGCTTAAAATGCTGTATTAAGGTAACTTTAGAATTATAATAATGTTCCAGATAATACTACAAGCTACTATGCTGAGGAGAAAAATTTGCTGAGAGAGATCACATCTGATTTCCTCCTCACCTCTGATTTTCAGATTCTTTTAGAATCATTTGGTGGCCATGTCTAATATACATTTTAATGTCAGAAACATGGATGATGGCAGAGAAGAAAACTTGTAAATAAACCAGAATTGGCAGCAAGTCTATAATCTGCAGACCTTGTAGTCTTATTGTTTTTTCTGAGTCCTTCCTTATTTAACACGGATGCAGGTGTGATATGTTTTGTCAAGAATGAATGAAGATTCTGTCTTTTACAGAACCTGACAGGTGTGGCAGTGGTGATGGCCCATAAAGCATAGCTTAGGACCATCTATAGTATGGCTATCAGGTTGTAGAAATAATGAATGATTATAGTCTACTAGTCTGTCAAAGCTGGTTTAGCTATGAACTGCCGAGTAACCTTCACATGAAGCTACAGCTGGGTAAGCCAACCGGTCAAAGTTTTGTCTGGAAGAAAAAAAGAAACAGTAAAAGTTAATATTTACAGAGCCTCCTGCATTCCCCATGTGTGAAACTTTGCCCCCACACCTCATTGGTGTGTGTGTGTGTGTGTGTGTAGATATATATATATATATATATATATATATATATATATATATATATATATATATATATATATATATATATATAAACCTTTGCGTTGCTACTGGCACAGGAACAGGAACTGTAAAATCGGAAATCAATTATTTGCAGCTCATGCAAGTATAGTCAGTGCATTGTAAACTTCTCCAAATGTAGGCAAGCCTATAAGACAATATAGTGACAGTGTTAGCTTCAAGCTAAGGGTCATTGGTCACTGAGAAGCCTGAAAGCAGTTACTCCATATTTGTGCTTAACTAGAGCAGCATTTCTCTTCACTTGGCTTTTGCTCATCACTACTGGGTATCACAGATGACAGAATATTAAACAGTGTACCAAATGGTGTTTGCAAACCTGCAGAATAAGGTGGCATACTGTCATATAACTTTACATCCCCATTAAACAGAGAGTACTGTTTAGAAAGTATAATCCTACAACTACACTTTTTATGGTTAAACAACTCATTAAATATTTATGTGGTAGAATTAATACAACCTCTTGTATTAAGCAAATCTGTGCATTATTGAATGAATACAGCCCTTTTTACTAAGTCGTATTGTACGTAGTAGAAGTGCACAGCAAAATTAGCATCTAAATACTGTATTAATTTAGTCATGCACAAAGCACGTAACTTTAGGCTGTATTACTTAATTACAACGCCATCCCGCCCTACTATGCACCCTAACATAATACTACCAGTGTTCCACAAGCCAGAAGTTGGCATTGACAAATGCTTGTTTCTGCAACAGCTTATTTGAACTTTATTAGTTCCGCTCATATAGTATATACATATTTTACTTTCTAATACTTTAAATTACTAATTATTCACTGCTGCTGGTTGCTTCTTATTTATATGAATATGCTTCATGACAGAGATCCCATGGTGGTCTTTTGTCCATTTGTTTCTGACAAGATCACTGCATCTTCATTCTATATATACAGCATTTTGAATATACAGCAGAGGCCTTGAGTGGAGGTCAGTCTGAAAGATCTGCAGGTGACATCCTATTACAGAGGAGGTCATGTAGTGCCAGCTAGGGATAATCAGGGCAATACTATAGTGACAGAAGTCCTCCCTTCCTCAAATGCCAATGATGCCTGCCATAAATGAGAAGCATGCTAATGAGGCTTACAATCCTTTTTCTCTAGAAAGAGATTTGTTTGTGAACACACAGTACATTATAATAGCCTAGCTCTCAGTTATAACAGAGACCTGGCTAAATTCCAGATATGGCCTCCATTTGACAGTTCCCATATTACCAAGTTTCTTTTTTATGTAGTATCCTGGATGAAATAAGAAAGGGGTTGGTTTTCTGTTTAAGACCTGTACTTAGGAGGGTTGCAGTCTCTACTTTCTTAACAGAAGTAGAGTACTGATTCAACTGGACCACTATCAGGCTTAGCCCGGGAAAAGGGTACAGTAAAATGAGAAAAATATTCATAATAGATAAAATAGGTAGACTTGAAGAATGGCAGCTCCTCAAAACACCATGTGTGAGGACTATTGAACAGGTATGTGGCCAAGACAGATATGGAAATAAAGTCTACAAGAAAAGCTGGTGGTGAATACAGACGTCCAGGAAATCATCAAAAAAGGAGTCCAGGAAAAAGTGAAGATAGAAAACATAGAAAAGACAGACTAGGCTAAGAAGGAGCACTGGTTGGCCAACAAAGAAACTAAGAGAGCAGTTGCAATAGAAAAGAACAAGGCATCAGAGACACTCTACCAAGTTCTGCAAAGTGAAATAAAGAAACTGTCAGGTTCCAAGGCAAAGACAGAAGAATAAAGAAGATAGCCTTCAGACACCATTCATAATGTATGCCAGCAAAACCAAACACCTGGTTTACCAGTCCAACAACTTCTGAATAAAGAAAATTCCACAGAAGCTGTATTGCCCCAGACAGAGACTACAATTAAGTAAGAGCCTACTCTAGGAAAAACAAAAACAACACTAAGGAAAATAAAGTCAGGGAAAGCAGCAGGTTCAGATGAGGTCATGGCAGATATGATTAGGGTAGAAATGGCTCCTGATGGTACTCATAGCAGTACGGAGACATAGGTGCATCCCAGATGGTTGGGGAATAAGCATACTAATGCCTGTCTACAAGAGCAAAAGAGACATTCACTACTGTGGGCAGTATAGAGGTATCAAACTCCTGTCACGCTGCATGAAAGTTCTGGACAGGGTGACTGATAAATGACTACACAGAATAGTAGAACATAAGATGGGAGATGAGCAGTTCAGATTCAAATCAAGATGCAGTACAACTGACCAGATGTTTGTAGAGAGACAGGTAGCTGAGAAAAAGCTAGGGATGAGGAAAGAGTTTAACTGTGCATTCCTAGACATGGAGAGAGCATATGACGGGGTCCTAGAAAGCTGATTTGGGAAGTCTGTGATAGTTCAAAGTCCAAAAACAGTAGTAGACATTGTGCAGGTTATCTACAAGGACCCAATGACATAAGTGTAAACAGTGTTCGGTCTCACAGAGTAGTTCCCAGTGTGAGTGCGTGTGCATCACAGTTCAGCTCTGAGCCTCTGCTGTTCACATTGGTGATGTACTGCATTAGCAGACCGGTCAGAGGGGAAAGATCAACAAAGTTGTGTTATGCAGATGATGTGACAGTACAGGCAGACTCTGAAAATTCAGCAAAGGATCGGGGGATGGAATGCAAAACTGTAAGCATACAAGATGAAACTGAGTACAGACAAGACAGTTGCAATGGCAGTAAAAGGGGAATCAAAAGAACCTGACAATATGGATAGAAGGGAAAATAGTGGAACAAGTTAACATCTTCAGATATCTGGGAGGGTGTTTGAGGAGAAGGGAAATCTGAATGACGAGGTCAAAGCTAGAATTAGAGGGGCTGCAGCCAACTAGTACAAAGTGTCAGGTATATTGTATGACAGCAGAATGCCATAGAAGCTGAAAAGTAAGGTGTACAAAAGAGTGGTGCAGCCAGTACTACAGTAATGTACAGAAACCTGGGCAGTGAAGGCAGAACAGTTAAGGAAGCTAGACGTGATAGAAATAAAGTGCCTGAGACAGGCGCACTGTGGGACAGATGAAGAAATGAGGACATAACAGCCAAAGCCCACATGGCTCCAGTTGCAGAGAAGGACAAAGAGAACACATTTTGGTGGTTATAGCACATGTGCAGGAAAGCAAGAAAGCAGACAGACATGAAAAAGTCAAGCGGAAATGGGGGCATCCAGCAAAGAGATGGATGTTCTGTTCGAGAAAAGACCTGCAACAGTCGGGCATGATTGTTAGACGAGAGGACAGTGGCACTGAGTTGAGAGAGGTGGCGACAATTAACTTGGCACCCTGACCCATGTAGAAAATGGGAAAAATGAGGTTGATGATGGTGGTATTCATAACCGACATAAAGGTCAAACAGCAGCAGTTACAAAGCACTGTATCCATGGGACCAGATGACATGCCAGGCTGTGTACTACATGAACTACAATATGAACTGGCACTTCACCTAACTGTCATATTTAATCATAGCCTCACCTCAGGTTTCATGCCCACTGAGTGGTGCAGAGCTATAGTTATCCCACTCCACAAGGGGGGATCCACCTTGGATCCTGGAAACTGCCGTCCCATCAGTCTGACGAGCCTTATCTGCAAGGCCATGAAGCGGATTATCATGGAACTTATAAACAAAGACATTGGCAACCTTCAAACACTGGACCCCACCCAGTTTGGGTTCGTGAAGGGCCGATCTTGTCTCCTGAACCTGATTGACTTTTTCAAATCTGTCTCCAGAGCCATGGACAAGGGTAAGGTGGTCCACACAGCCTATCTAGACCTTGCCAAGGCCTTTGACACCATCCCCCACTCTGGAATCGTAGATAAACTTACTAAGCTGGGCATTAAGCCCTACATCACCCAATGGGTTGCTAACTGGCTTACTGATAGAACCCACACTGTAAAAGTAGCCGACTCCAAATCCAGCTCCATACAAGTGATAAGTGGAGTACGTCAGGGTTCAGTCCTGGGACTGCTCTTGTTTGCAATCTACTTCTCTGAAGTACAAGCCAACACTAAGGGACTCTGGCTAACAAAGTTCGCAGATGACTGCAAACTGGGAGCCATTATTGAATCCCCAAATGATGTGGATACTCTACAAAAGGGCCTTACAGAAACAGATGCTTGGTGCCAGAGCCATGGGCTCAAGCTCAATGCCAAGAAATGTATAGTTATCCCCTTTGGGAAAAAACATGTACATGTGAATTACCATATAGGTGGCAGTACACTAAACACTGAAAGTGTGATAAGAGACTTAGGGACACAGGTGGACAGTGGTCTCACCTTCGATAACCACATCAGTCAGGAAATCCTTCTATGTGGCACACCTCATCACCAAGGGCTTTTCATCCAGAAAAAAGGAGGTCATTGTCCCACTGTACTCATCCCTCATTAGACCCATTATAGAATACAACACCTCGTTTGGTATGTACCTCTCAAGACATCTGCAACAACTGGAAAGGCTGCAGAAATACCTCACTAAAAGAATCACAGGCCTAAAGCAAATGCCCTACGCTGACCGCCTTAAACTCCAGCTATACTCTGTCGCATATCGTCTACTCAGAGGCGATCTCTGCTTAACATACAAGGCCATGTCAAACCCAGAGCTGTTGGACATGCTACACTTAAAGAAATCCCAATCCCTCAGAGCCACATGCTAGGGATCTAAACCTTGTCATCACAACAAACAAAACATGCTGGAGGGATAGGTTCCTGACCCAGAAACTCCCATTACTCTGGAATAGATTGCCCATACATGTCAAACAGAGTGCCTCTTTGGCCCTCTTCAAAAGAAACCTTGATGATTGGTTGGGAGAAAGGAAATTCACCCCGGGGATCACGTCAGTCACCCTGCTAGACAGGGGTCCAGGGAAGTAAATAGTGTGGGAAGAAATAGCCAGGGAATTGTTATGGCTAGGCTTGTATAGGCCCTAGGGCTGATAGCCTAGTACCAGCCTATGAACCTATGAGTTGTACAGCAAGACAGTTAAGTATACTCACAACATTGAGTGAAGAGAGTATTATAACATATGTAAAATATTTACAATATGTGCAATGTTTTGAATAAGAGAAGGCATAAAATGAAGAGCTGAGCACCCATTTAGTCTTTTCTCCCTCTCTGTATATTGACCCCTTTCTATTCAGTTCCCTTTTCTTCATCTTTATTTTCTGTTTCTCTACTAATTGTAATGTGTTATTTTACTATTGTGTCATTAAGGAGCTAGTGATAGGATGAAAAGGTGATTTTCTTAGCAGTTACTTTAGCAAGAGGAATTAGGACGGATGTTTAGAAGGATAGCGGTCCTTTGGTTTGAGGAACAAACTTATGACCTAGTACTCATTAAGAGGTCCAGTTAGGGTCATTTGTTAAAATTATGTAATTGCTACTGCATTCATCTAAACTCTTTGTAAATGTAGTTATGGAACTAGAGCTGTACGTGTTTACTTTTACCAGCAGTTTATTCTATCAATGAGTGAGCCTATGTGTAATTTACTTAACTTATTTCTTGCATTGATGCTAGGAACTGCTTTAACTTTCTATTTCACTTTTCTCACCTACTGAAGTATTGACAGTGAAAGAAGCATTCTGATGGACAATTCTACAACAATATATCTGCAGCCATAACAAACCGACAATAATACATAGCAAAATTCTATGAAAAAGGTGACCATTACTCTCATACTTGTATTTTATCACTCTGCCTTGCACTCATTCCTGAATTTCTCATTTTCTAGTGAAGAAATAAAATTATTTATTTTACATTTGTTTACCAGGATAGTCCGATTAGACCAGGTCCATTTACAGTGGAGGCCCAGGGAGAAAAGCTCCACATTTACATAACAATCAGACAAAAAAAATCAAGTGTCAAACTTGTGACATACACCTCTGATATATTTAGATATGCACATCTTGGATGCTGCAGAGGTTACATTGTCACTGCACAGCAAGAGGTTCTCTGGTTTGATTCTCAGTTGGGGTGCCTTCTGTGTGCAGTCTGCATGTCCTCCCTGCATCCATGTGGGTTTTCTCTGGGTGCTCCGGTTTCCTCCCAAGTCATAAAGACATGCATCTGGAGAGATTCTCCCCAGGCCTCCACTGAAAATTGGCTTTGTTCCAAGTCGGACTTTCGCAGTAAACAAATGATAGATAAATAAATGCAGATCATGTTTTATATACAAAAGGACTACAGACAGATGCTGGGAAGGTAAAAACAATTTTAAACCTGCAAAGGCCTTAAGATGAGTAAGCAATAATATGTTTTTTAAGCATATGTACCCAAAATCATTCCCAACCTGTCAAAAGTCACAGCTCATCTTACAAAGCTCAACAAAGATAAATTAACATTGTTTTAGTCTATGAAACATGACAAACTCTTTGAGATGCTAAACCACTCCATTACTGACCAAACTTCTCTTTTATTTTCTGTGATGTAACTCAACCTATTATTTTTCAGATAGATGAAAGATAGCAAGGTCTAGGTGCAATACTATTACTGGAGTACCAGCTCATAATGTTTGGGTCTAGAGAGCATATGGGAAATGTACAGAGCTGTCCTGGACAATAGCTAACGCCTGCCATATCCAAATAGACTTTAAACTGACCATCCTAGAGCAGTCTTAAAGCACTAGCTCTGCAGGATCTTCCATACCCTTGTTCCTAGCCTAATGCCTTGACATTTTACTCTCCAGCAAGTAAGTGAATATTATTTGGTGTACACACACACACGTTCATATTTTCCAGTAGGGGGTTACTGTTTACCCTTAAAATAATACACATGATAAATATCGATTCACAGGTGTTTACTTTGCTTACATCCAAGGAGGTTATTTAAAAGCTCACCCACATCATCCAATACTTGTGAGAAACTTACAGTTCACCACCTTTAAGTAGATTTTCCTCCCATATCCCAGGTGAAAGTTTTCAATCACCCATCTGGTCATCCAGACTGGCTTCAAAGGTTACAAAGGAAACAATCTATTTTATATGTAAGGACAGCCTATTCCAGAATCGGATGATATGTCAGTTTAGATACTTATTATACCATAACATTTTGTTGATGTGACAGTATAAAGTTAGGTCTGTAGAACAACTGTTAGCTTTATCAGTGATTCTATTTAAGAAAAGACATTCAGATAGTGCTGGACCATTCACACCATGGAAGGCTAAGCAGAAGCCATTCAATAGCATCCTATATGGCGCTGAGTTAGAGGGATAGGATTTTTAGTCCATCAGAGTAACTAAGTGTACTGAGACCTGATATCTTCTTGGTGAGGAAGCACCAAGGTTTGTAAAGCTGGTTTTGATGTTTAGTAAGGTACATGCAAAAAGAGGCATTATATTAAATGATGGGCCTAACAGGAAAGGATTAAAGTGAGATTTTATTCAGATATTGAAAAAGATACCAAAAAGGATACATTGTGCAAGGTAGAATGATTTTCTAACCATGACATTGATGTGGCAGTCAAGGTAGAGTTTATTATCACCATAGAAGTAGCTTAGAAGAACAGCTTAGAAGAGAGACTTTGGAGTGATTATCAGTTTTCTTTACTTTCTTGATGTACTTAACTGTTTTCCACGCAGATTTTCCAGCATTTACTGTGATTTAAAAGCTTGTTTTTTCACATATTGTACTTATTTGACTGCACTTTTAAAAAGTTGTTTTTTGTTTAAATAATTTGTTTAACTGTTGTAGGCTACACATTAAAGTGCGATAGCCTTTTCTGATCGTTTGTAGTCATTTAAAGCTGTTTTAAGTGTATTTTTTTACTGTTTTTGCCTTATCTTTTCAAAAAAAAAAAATAAAAAAAATTCCTTGTTTCCTGCCTTTCTAAGCTAGTATAGTCCACTTTTCAGGCTAGTGCTGAATTCAGGGCTGTGCTACTAGTTTCTGAGTTGCCCATACCTTACTTGGATAGAAGGACGTTTCTCTGTTCACCTGTGAGAGAGGGGAGCTTTGAGCAACCTATCTGTCCCTGGAGGAGTGGTTCCAGCCCAGACATTAGTAATTTATTGGCCATTTTGGACTAATTTCTATCTCTTTCATTTCCCTACTATAAAAACTGCATTTGCACGGTTTTGCGCACTGGGCAGTGCCGGTTAGCTACAGTTAAATTATTCCCAGCTCCACTAAGTCTCCTATTCAGTTTTTCCCTTGAAACTAGTCTAACTCTCAACCTAAGCACTCAAAAAGCATCTTACAGCCCAGCACTTGCTCAGACCTAATAGCAAGCACTAATATACCTTGACACTGATTGCCCAGCAGGGCAAGGCTCTTTATTCACCCCTCACCAACCAAGCGAATAAGCAGCTCACCCTACTATTCAGGCATGACCAAAGGTTAACTTCAGGTGCACTCTGCAGTCCAGCTGGTGAGTCTGGGTATCCTGAGGCAATGTTACAACTGCCTCATGTACACAGACAACCCTCTCCTCCTACTACAAAATGCTAACATATGTGAGAGATGCAATTATACAGCCAAACTGGAAGCTAAGTTGTCTTCATCCAAGACTGGAACAGACAGTTAAGAGGAGAAGGTTAACACTTGCACCACACCTCCAGCTACTACCTACTAAACCAGCACTGGCAAAAAATACACATAGATACACAAACTCATACTCTGAGGCTCTAAATAAAAACCCGCAAAAGTATCACAGACCTCCAAAGCAGACACCCAAAAAACCTGCACCTCCCGTCACAAACCAGTCAACACATAAAACACAAAATCAGTGTGCCGCACAATCACAGCCCTTAAGGCGAAATAACATACCTAACACACTAGTAATAGGTGACTCTATAGTCACACACTGATGTCCCACTCACAAGGCTGGACAAGCAGAAGGTTACTGTTAGCTGCCTGTCAGGAGCCAGAATCCGCCACATAACACAAGCACTCAGGTCACTCCAGAACAAGTACAAATATGACTCTGTCATTGTTCATGTTGGTGTGAATGACCTGAGACATACCTCCCTGGACTACATAAAAAGAGACATGGAAGAGCTCTCTGATCATGCAGCTCAGGCTGGTATTACCCTGACCCTGAGTAGCATCCTGCCTTCACCAAGAAAGATACCTAGTATAAAGAAAAAGTGATCAATTTCAACAATTGGCTGTCATTCAAAGGGGGTCCAGTGTCTGTCAGCCTGGGACGATATGCTCGACAAGCCGCATTGCTTTGCAAGAGCTGGCTTGCACCTGTCACCTCTAGGCTTTCAAATATTGGCCAAGGCCCTTGCTGCCCCCATAGTGCCTTTTTTAGGCAAGGCTCAAAAGTCAAACCCACCTCCGTAAACAGCACAATTAACAAAAAACTGAGGGTTATGCTACTCAACGCCAGGAGTTTAAATCTCAAAATGCACGCGCTCAAAGCACTTCTCCATATGGAGAACGTTGACATCTGTGCAGTAACTGAAACCTGGTTCAAGGCTCTAGAGAGCACCCCAGCACTACCTGGCTACAACTCATACCACACTTTTCGGCCACAGAACATGGACCAAAACACAAAAGGAGGGGGTGTATCCATTTTCATTAAGGATATCTACACCTCCAGGTTAGTGGCGCAGCATGATACCTCTGAGATCATCCATGTGCAGCTAACATCAGGCAAATCTGCAATGCAAATTGTGGCCTGCTACAGATCACCCTCCATGACCCAGGACCACCACTCCACCTTTTTGGAGACACTGGAAAACATGAAGGTCCTACCAAACACCCTGATATTGGGTGATTTCTATTACCCTACCATTCACTGGGAAAACTACTAGAGTACAAATTCCCAGTCCCAGCGCTTCCTAGAATTCATCAACTCAAATACCCTGGATCAGCTGGTAAACTCCCCTACCAGAGGTGAAAACATATTGGACCTGGTCATCACCAACATGGGTGACAGGTGCTCCACACTGGAGGTCAACCTGTCACTGGTTAGATCAGACCATAAACTAATTACTCTGGATGTCCACGTCCCACCACCACCCCCAACTAAGGAAACCACAGTAAAAAACTTTTCTAAAGCAAACTTCACCTTACTTAAGACAGAGGTGGTAAGTTTCACAGCCCCCAATAATGCTGCCCAAGATGCAGAAACCTTTACAAATGCACTCTGAGCACCTACAAGGATGCATGGATCATGCCATCCCTAGCAAAACCAAGACTTACTCCTCTAAGAGAAGGAAACCAGTTTGATGGACCCCTGCAATAAACAGGCTATACAATAGAAGGAGGAAACTAGTTCAGAAAAAAAGCAAATCCCAGGAAGGAAAGACATCCCTGATCAGTATCAGTAAGAAACTAAGGTCCCTCATGAAATCATCCAAGGCTAACTTTGAAAGAAAAATATGTCCAAGGATTCAAAAGATAACCACAAAGCCTTCTTTAGCTATGTTAAGAATCTAAGTGGCAACTTGCAGATATGCACTGAACTAGTGCAAAATAGCACAAAATATACTGAACCTACTGATATTGCCAACATCCTGGCAGATAGATTCAGTGCAAACTTCACCCCCCTCTCACCTCCAAAAGGGCCCACAACAATACCGGAAAAGTGTAGTGTCCCAAAAATCACAGATGCACAGGTGAAAACAGCCCTTTCAAAAGCCAAAAAGACAGTGTCAGTGGGACCAGATGGTGTCCCAGGCTGCGTCTTGCATGGACTACAGAACAAACTAACCCCCCACCTAAACACGCTGTTCAACTTTAGCCTCTTCACAGGCTATGTGCCCATAGAATAGTGCACAGCAACAGTTATTCCTCTCCACAAAGGAGGGGTCACAACTGACCCTGGTAACTATCTCCCCATAAGCCTGACTAGCCTGGTCTGCAAGGCTATGGAGCACATCATCATGGAACTCATTAACAAAGACATTGGGAACCTCCAAATACTTGACCCAACCCAGTTCGGCTTTGTTAAGGGCAGATCATGCCTACTAAACCTGGTTGACTTCTTTGAGACAGTCACCAAGGCCATAGATGAGGGAAAGGTTATTCACACAGCCTACCTTGACCTCGCCAAGGCTTTTGACACCATTCCTCACTCTGGTATTACAGAAAAACTCACCAGCCTGAGCATAAACCCCTATGCCACGAGATGGGTTGCCAATTGGCTTATAGACAGAACTCACACGGTAAGAATAGCGGGCTCCAGGTCCAACTCTAAACCAGTCACAAGTGGTGTCCCGCAAGGCTCGGTCCTGGGACCCCTACTGTTCAGCATATACTTCTCAGAAGTACAGGCAAACACAGGAGGACTATGGCTAACCAAGTTCGCCAATGACTGCAAACTGGGAGCCATAACTGACTCTGCAGCTGACACTGACGTCCTCCAAAAGTGCCTTACTGAGACGGACACCCGGTGTCAAAGTCATGGCCTCAAGCTAAATGCCAAAAAATGCATAGTCATCCCATTTGGGAAAAACAAAACACCCACGAATTACCACATAGGTGGCAGCCCCCTTAATACAGAAGAGGTAATGAGATCTGGGGACCCAGGTAGATAGTAATCTCTCCTTTGACAATCATATTGCCAAAGTAGTTAGGAAATCCTTCTGTGTGGCCCATCTAATTACTAAAGGGTTCACATCTAGAAATAAAGAGGTTATAGTGCCCCTCTACTCATCACTCGTTAGACCCATCATAGAGTACAATGCCCCATTTGGGATGTACCTCACAAGACACTTCCAACAGCTCGAAAGACCACAAAAGTACCTCACCAAGAGGATTACTGGCCTCAAACATATGTCCTATGCAGCCCGACTAAAAAAACTCCGGCTGTACTCAGTGGCATATTGCTTACTCAGAGGTGATCTCTGCCTGACTTAGAAAGCCATGTCCAACTCAGAATTGATGGACATGCTCCACCTAAAGAAATCCAAGTCACTGCGAGCCACGTGCTCTGAGCTAAACCTCACCACAACAATAAATAGAGCATGCTGGAGGGATAGATTCCTGTCAGAGACTCCCCATGCTTTGGAACAAAATTCAAAATTACATCAGGCAGAGCCCCTCACTAACACTCAAGAGAAACCTTGACGAGTGGGTGGGTAACAGAAAATACACCCCTGGGATCACGTCATTGGCTCTGCTTGACAGAGGATCAGTTAATTAATCAATGGGGCATTGAAAGCCGACACACTCTGGCTAGGCTTATAAATGCCCTCAGGCAGATAGCCTAGTGCCTACCTATGAATCTATAGGTACCCAAGTCCTTATGACAGTATCAGATTTGAGTAGAATGTTATTAATATGGTATATCGTAGTGTTGTTAAATTTACCAAAGGAAACTATTGCTGAATTTCTTGACACTGAGAGAAGGCCCATGATTAACACACCAAACATTTGCTTGATCCAGCCTAGCAGCTATTATTTATTTATTTATTTATTTATTTATTTATTTATTTGACCGGGATAATCTGACTGAGCTACTGCCCTTTTTCAGTGGAGGCCCGGGGAGAAAAGCTCCACATTACAAAAACTGACAAATTATATAACAAAATATAAAAATTAACAAACATATTATATAACAAGTATAAAAATTTCAAAGTACAGAAATAATTCTGCAATTGGTGTTACAAATACCAGAAAGAGATATCAGTAACTTATAGATTAATAAAGCAAGTATATGTGCTTTAGTATTAGGAACCAGGTAATTGCAGGAATCAGCTAGTTAAATATTTGGAATGCTGTTAGTAGATAAGAACCAGGTAATTGCAGGAATCATGTAGTTAAATATTTGGATCATTGTTAGTAGACAACTGAGCAAATTAGGAGCAGTTTGGCTTATGGAAACCAAAGGTGTAAAATTCAAAAAGTGAGAGCCCAAGGTAATAAACTATGGCATAGACAGTAGGTTACCACTATAGAGTTGTGCTGAATGATTGACAGAAGTAGAATATTGAGCTGAAATAAAAAGAGATAACTTTAAAGAAAGGAGTTGGTGGGAGGAATGAGGTGGATATATGGAGATAAGGCATTAAGGTAAGGGGGTGGAGTGGCAGGGAAGGAGTTCAGGTAGGATGATTACAATGACAGATCCAAGTACTGGAAAGAAGTTTTTTGAGAGCTTTCTTAAACTCATGGACTGGAGTGATATTTCTGAGGGTCACTGGAAGCTTATTCCATGCAAGAGCAGGGAGATAACTGTAGAGATTCTGGCCAATAGTATTTTTAGGTTTATGTATCTGTAGGAGAGATTGGGTTTAGGTTGCAAAGAAGTCAAGGGGCAGTGTAAAGGGAGAACAGTGATGAGATGTTAGGGCAGGATGAGGGCTTGGTTGGAATAGAGTGGATTGACAAGTTGAGAATACAAGAGGTGGTGAGGAAGCTCTAGCCAGCTGAGCGTCCTAAGGGCAAGGCAGTGGTGGGTTTTAGGAGGAAGACTGGCAGCAAATCAAGCAACTTTATTATAAGTGGTTTCAAGTTTAGAGAGTACTTCATGTGGCAGAGGGATTTGGGGAGGAAGAGTAGAAGTTTTGTCTTTTTGGGGTTGAGTATGAGTTGATTGCTGGTAAGCCATTATTCTGTAAGTCTGAAAGATTTTTGTGTCACAGATAGTAGGTCAGAGAGGTTGTCAGCAAAAGAGATGATAGTAGAGTCATCTGCATACTATATGAGGGATGACTGAGGACAGGATGCGTAAAGGTGGTTAGTGAAGATATTAAAGAGAAGGGGGCCTAGAATTGAGCCTTGCGGTACTCCCACATTGATGAGGAGAAAGGGGGCGAGAGCAGAGCCATCTGACTGACTGTTGTCTGTCAGTGAGGTAACTGTTAAACCAAGAAATAGTAGCTGATGATAGGTTAAGTTGAGAAAGTTTGGA
Organism: Protopterus annectens; assembly: GCF_019279795.1. Classification (NCBI taxonomy): domain Eukaryota; kingdom Metazoa; phylum Chordata; order Ceratodontiformes; family Protopteridae; genus Protopterus; species Protopterus annectens. Next base: position 242,960,027 of record NC_056748.1, read on the forward strand.
TAGTAGGATAGAGTGAGAGACAGTGTCAAATGCTTTGGAGAAGTCGAGAAAGAGACCGGATACCAGTTTGTTATTGTCTCTGGCATGACAAATGGAGTTAGTGAAGGAGATGACAGCAGTTGTGGTGCTATGGTGGTGGCGAAACCCATGCTGGGTTGGAGTGAAGAGGTTTCCTCGAGTAAGATAGGCCATACGTTTTTTATGAATGCAGTGTTCCAGAATTTTAGAGAGGCGAGAGGGTATGGCAATAAGTTGATGACTGGAGAGCTCAACAGAGCTTCCACCTTTGTGGATAAGTATTGTATAGAATTTTTTCCAGACAGTAGGAACTGTGAATATTCTAATAGAGTGATTTATGAAGACTGAGACAAGATATGCTATGGAGTTAGCAGCAACCTTGAGGAAGGAAGATGGCAGGTTGTCTGCAGATGGGGGACATGGTTTAAGATTAAGAAGAGATTTTTAATGTAGCTAGTGGGAACTGGAGTTAGTGAGAAAAGAATTTGTTGTAGTGGGGGTTGTAAGAGGTGAGGGTTTGGTTTTGTTAGAGGGCTACAAGAGAGTCTGCGGATGGTGTCAATGATGTAGGAATTGAAAATGGATGTGGTTTCATAGGGGTATTGTTAGGGCAGGGGTTGGGAGTAGATGGATTACAAGGATGAAGAATATGGTTCATAGTTTTCCAGAATCTTCTGGGGTTTCTGGGTTCAGTGGATAGAGGTATGTGGTAGAAGTACTTTTTCTCATATTGATGTGTTTTGTAGCCAGGTTACAGAGTTCCCTAAATTTTTGATAGTCGTAGTGGGAATTACTTCTACACCAGAGTTTCCAGGCAGAATCTCTATTATGGATTATTGATAGAGTAGTTTGGATGAGCCTAGGAGAACATTGAGATTTAACTCTTATAGTTCTGAGAAGAATAAGAGAGGTGTTGAGAAAGATGGAGTTCAATTGTAAGACAGCCTCATCTAGAGGTAGGAAGGAATGACCAGTCTATAGAAGAGAGTATTGTTAAAAGTTATGGGGTTGTGACATTCTATGACTTTGTGTAGTCTGGAGAGGAGGGGGAGTATCTTAGCACATGTATTGGAGAGTGATCACTAATGGAGTCAGGAAGGGATTCAGGGTGGTGGTAGAGGTACGGGTAGGATACGAGAATCCAGTCAAGGATGAAACTGGTGCTAGTAGATTGTCTATGAAAAGTGGGAGAGAACATAAGTTTAGTATATCAATATCGATTGATGCTGCAGGTGAGGGAGTCAGAGGTGAAGGTTTGACAACTGATGTTGACATCTCCTAGTATAATGGTTTCATTTTGTATGTTATCAGATGGCCAGCAGAAGATCTGTTCTAATAGGGGTATATTTTCTCCAGGAGGTATGTTGATAGCAACTATAGTTAGGGTTTTAGGGACATTCGGTATGCAGCTGGCAATAATGAATTTTGCTGGGTGAACAGAGAGGGGAGGGTTAGTCAGGGGGAAACAGTGAGATGGTCTAAGTACATAATAACTTTTTCAGGTGTACAGTCTAGGTGTAGGATATTGTAACCATTATAACAAACTTTGTGATATTTTTGATAGAGCTGGCTTGGAGATTTTGGAAGTTATGATAGATTATGAGGCGAAAGCCGATATTCTTGAATATAGAGAGGGAACAGCTTATCCATCCCCTGGTAGGGGTAGATGGAACAACAAGCAGGTCATTGATAGGACCAACCAGGTGAATACCTCTAATAATTACTCTAGACCACCCGTAGAACTACTTAGAAGGAGTGAGAGATTGGCTGAGAAGGGGAGAAAGAATTCTCATCAGGATTTTCAGCACCCCCGGCAGACCGGGGGAGAGGGGTGTGAGATTTCAGCAACAGGGATGGAACAATTGACACAAGTAGAGCAGGGTAATGAATTGGTTGTTAATGGTTCCCTAGAGGCCTTTACGCAAGTTTGTGGCAACAAATATATGGTCAGCAAGAAGAATAATTTTGTCATTTATAACTTTACGGATACTGAGCTAAATCAAGATCTTTTTGATTTGTTTACCAGAGGTTCCCATTTTGTACCTCTACGTTCCTTCAATTTGGCCAACGCCCTTGCAGACCTGAAATTGTTTGTTAGACATCTTAATCTTGCACTTTATTTTAAGGGGCAGCCATACAACAGGGAGGGACTTTTGCGAACCAGTATTTTTAATCCCCCACATACCCCTTACTTAAAGTATTTGAGGAACTTGTAGAGAAGGATATTAGGATGTTATATTCCAAGAAATTGCCTTCACCTCCTTCCAATTTAAGTGTAGATGAGTTTCAGTTAATTGATTGTCTCAAAAATGAAGGTTGTAGGGTTATGAAACCTGATAAGGGGGGTGGAGTGGTTTTAATGTACACCACTGATTATGACACCCACATCTTTAATATGTTGCAAGACACAGAACAATATGACTTAGTTTCTAGGAATGAGATGAATCTTGCTTATTCCAAGATTAATTTTTTATTGACTGATCACTTGCTACAAGGGGCCATTAATGAGCGGCTATTTAACTATTTACATGTGGACAATCCCAGGACCCCAGTTATTTTTGGGATCCCCAAAACACACAAGGGTTTAGATCCACTTAAGTTTAGGCCTATTGTTTCCGGTGCAGGGGTATAACTGAACCCCTAGGTAAATTCATTGACTGTGTTGTGAAGAAATTTGTTTCTTCTCTGCAACATGTATGTAAGGACTCATGGGACTTCCTTAAAGGCATTGAGCCCCATTTTTTTTCAACCTGATCTTTTGATGATCACCATTGATATAGTGGAGTTGTTTCCTAGTATTCCTCACTCCACAGGCCTAGAATGGTTTAATGAAGTATTAGTTACAAAGGCTGGTCTTGGTAATAGGGTCACTAATTTGTTAGTGGAGTTCATGGAAATTGTGTTGGAAAATAATTTCATTTACTTTAATGGAAAACTTTACAGACAGAAGAAAGGGGTGGCAATGGGTGCCTCCTGTGCCTCTCTTTATGCAAATGTTGTGCTGCACAGATGGGAGCAGACCTTTATTTTTTCAACCAGTTGGGTTCAATATATAACACACTACAGGAGGTATCTAGATGACATTTGTCTATTATGGAATGGAACAGTTGAGAATTTTTATGATTTTATTAATTACATTAATTCCACCACCCATTTTTTCTTTTACTTACAATGTTAGTCATGATGAGTTGAATTACCTTGACATTACCCTTTCCAAAGACTACACTAACCAGAAGTTTCTGTCTAAACTTTACAGGAAGGCCACATTCTCCAACTCATATTTACACTTTGAAAGTGGGCATCCTTTCCATCAAAAGAAAGATATTGTCAAAGGGCAATTTATTCGGGCATCTAGGATGTCCAGTACCCTTGATTATTTTTTGAAGGAAGTAAACTTTTTGAAAATGTTGTTTTCTGAAAGGGGCTATCCTACTCTATTAGTCAACACCTTGGCCCAAGAAGTTATAGAGAACAGGGAATTTAAATATCCCCCGCTGTTAGGGAATGGTGTTACTTTGGCCAAAGGGGATGGAAAGGATCCCCAAGTTGAGTTTCACAATAATTTTATTTACACCTATTCTAACAGTTCTTTTGAAATCGAAGATGTGGTCTTGAGGCGTTGGTTAGTCCTCACCCTTCATGATGAACTGAAAAATTTAGTTCAAGAACATCCTAGATTTGTTAGAAGGAGGGATGTTAATTTAAAGGAATTGTTTGAGAGGAAACAATTTTCTAAGACATCATCATCAAGAAATTCCAGATTGGGTACTTATAAATGTGGGGCTTGTAAGCAATGTACTGCCATTATTAATGACAGTGCATCTAGGAAGTTCCTTTTTCACGCTGATCGTATTTCGAATTGTGGAACAAAAGGCATAGTTTATTTAGGTTTATGCACCTGTTGTTTTAGTTTTTATATAGGGAAAACGGAAAGGCCCCTGAGAAGGAGGATTTATGAGCACTTATATGACATCTCTAAAAGTAAAGAGACTAGTGCTTTTTATAAACATTCTAACCTTTGTCCCAACAAGGAATTTAAATTTATGGTTTTGGAACAAGTGGTACCAGATGCTAGGGGTGGGGACTGGTAGACCAGGTTGGAGTACAAAGAGCTCCTCTGGCAGCTCAGATTAGATGCCAGTAAACCCCCAGGTCTTAATGAAAATATCAATATTAGTAGTGTTTTGAAGCTGAGGATGGCCCGACTATGAGTAACCTTTAGGTATCTGTTTACGAAGGCTTATATAGTTTACTTTTCACTGTCATTACAACTGTTTTTAATAGGATGTGGTAAACATCATATCTTTTATATATTTATTTTATTTTTTCAAAAGCATTTTTTAACGTTTTTTTTACCATGGTACCTTGATTAGCAAGATTTGTCCAATTTGTATAGACATTTTTATTCTTGTGCACTTTAAAGTGTTATAATAGATTTAAAGTGTTATGAGGGGTTTGAAGTGTTAGGTATTTTTAGCCCAGAAAACTGTCATTTATGTACTTGAGTTAATTTTGTATAAAAGGTTTTTATTAGTTTTATGCAATAAGGACTGTAAGCGGTGTTGATGTTTATTAATATATAACCATGTTAATTTCTATGAACAATTATGTCTCTTTTAGTAGCAGTGGCTTTTTTAAATATGAGTTCTAGTAACATTTCTGTATCTAGTATAATGAGTTCCTATTAATTATGTTAATGAATGAGTCAGATGACTTATTAATACCTATTTATTGATGGCACTGCACCTAGGTTTTTATCTTGAGAAAGCTCTGTATTAACTGAGCGAGCGCTTGATTTCATTGTGGATATTGTTTCGTGGTGGTGAAATAAAGACTTGACATTTCATTATTACTGTTTTTGGTTTCCATCGCTTGTGGACATTTTCGAGTTTTTTTGGTTTTGTTGTTGTTTTTTGTGGTTAGGAATAAGAAAGGTGTTGAGAAAGATGGAGTTAAATTGTAAGACAGCCTCATCTAGAGGTAGGAAGGAATGACCAGTCTATAGAAGAGAGAGTATTGTTAAAAGTTATGGGGTTGAATTTAGTTAGTCTATGACATTCTATGACTTTGTGTGGTCTGGAGAGGAGGGGGAGTATCTTAACACATGTATTGGAGAGTGATCACTAATGGAGTCAGGAAGGGATTCAGGGTGGTGGTAGAGATAGAGGTAGGATACGAGAATCCAGTCAAGGATGAAACTGCTGCTAGTAGATTGTCTAAGAAAAGTGGAAGAGAACATAAGTTTAGTATATCAATATTGATTGATGCTGCAGGTGAGGGAGTTAGAGGTGAAGGTTTGACAACTGATGTTGACATCTCCTAGTATAATGGTTTCATTTTGCATGTTATCAGATAGCCAGCAGAAGATCTGTTCTAATAGGGGTATATTTTCTCCAGGAGGTATGTTGATAGCAACTATAGTCAGGGTTTTAGGGGCATTCGGTATGCAGCTGGCAATAATGAATTTTGCTGGGTGAACAGAGAGGGAGGGTTAGTCAGGGGGGAAACAGTGAGATGGTCTAAGTACATAATAACTTTTTCAGGTGTACAGTCTAGGTGTAGGATATTGTGACCAGGAGAGAGAAATGCATTATCAGTGATATGTGGTTTGAGCCATGTTTCATAAAGAGCAACTATATGGAGGGAGTATTGGTTGACCAGGTATGGTATTCTGTAACCTTAAGAATGCTGTGGATGTTGGTGGAGTAGAAGGAAAGATGTTTAGAAGTAAGAGTAGGTGTATGCAGAAGTGGTTGTGGACCTGTAGTGAGAGTAGGTGGGAGAAGGCTAGGGTTAATGTCACCTGAGAGTAATAGAGTATTAGGTATGGAGGGAAGAATAGATTTAATGGGGTAGTGTGAGAAACATCTTTGGGACTGTTATAAGGATAAAACTTAGGAAGCAATTTTATTTTGGGAGGGGTAACGTCAGAGGTGTAGAAGAGTGAGGGGGATATTGAAGTAGAATAGTGACTGTCATTCAGTAGTGTGAGATGGGAAGAGGTTAGGATGTTAGGTTGCAGAGTAAGTTAAAAGTGATAAAAGGTGATATTAAAGAGAAGTAGAATAAGGAAGGATAAAAAGAGGAAGGAGTATGGCAGAGAGAAGTACTGAAGGGAATGGAGAAAATGTATTATGTATGCTCAGGGAGAGTTTATGGGAATTGATGGAGAGGTAAGTATGGGGAGGAGTTGTATAATGTGAATAGTGGTGGGAATGGGGAAGAAGGGATGGGTTGAAGGTGATTGGTTAAGCTGTGCAGGAAGGGGAGGGTAGGATGGGTGGGTAGAAAGATAAATAGCAATACATTTAATTGAATGTGTGGGAATGGGTGTAGGTTAGGGTAGTGAAGTGAGCTCTATAATTCTAACAAGGCTAATAGGTCTGTAATTTTAATGATAGTGGAGAAATCACGCTCATTTCAAGGGCACCAAAGTGATGTAATAGGTAGATAGACTCAATTTGAAGACTTGATGAAAGGGTTTTCTAGGTGCAACATGTTTCTTCTTAAACGACATCCAAAGATATTGTCACAACCCAGGAAACTGGTAGTTTTAATTTTGGAGTGTACCAAAATGTGGAAACAATAAAGCACAACCAATACATGGGAGAGCTATTAATTCATGTAATACTTTCATTATTTAATACATACAGATTTCATCAGGTTTTAATAAAGTTTTTTATGTATTAAAAACAAACATGCTGATTGAATTCCAGGTTCTTCCTTTTTTTGGGGGGGTGCTTTTCCATTTTTAGTTGTCTTTTCTTTCACACTTGACTGACTACAGTTTTGTTTGCTTTTGTTGTTAGTGTTATAAAGGGCTTGATCCACACTTCATGAGGAGATGTTTAAAGGAATAAAGTGCAGAAGAAAGGGTAGGGTAGAGTAAAGTTGGAGCAGAATTTGAGCACATGAATATTATCAATATCCTTGAGGTCAGAGAAGGAAATGTCATCTTGACAGAAGCTCACCATAGAATTGTTGATGTTTGGAAAGTTATGTAATACAAAGTATGAAATTGTAATGAAATTTAATGTAGGCATTTTGATGAAATATTGGAGAAAATACATGAGTGAGTTTTAGGAATGAAATGGAAGAAATATGAACAGCATGTTAACTACAATAAAAGACTATTAGGTAATAAAAACAAAAGCAATATGGAAGGAAAGACTACAACTGGTGATATATAAAACCATTTTATACTGTAGATAATGAATACGCATATGAAGTGGGATAAAAAGTATTGACTTCAGATTACTTAATGGGAGTACAAGGGTTATAGTACTCCTAAATGGATGAACAAAGTGAAAAAAAGACATCAATAAAGGTGTTAGGTACTGATGCCCAGTGAGATGAGGAACTGTATAATGTAGCTATGAATTCAGTTATGGTACATGTTGTGATGGTCTCTACTCTGGGCCAGTAATCAAGGAGCCTCAATTTTCACCACTGACACCTGTGAAGGATAGCCACTAGGAACAAAAATGGATACACATAGTATTTTCAGATGCAGCTCTCTGTACCAAGCACAATTTCCCTTAAGAGCACACAGGGAGCATGCTCCAGACCTGGGGCTGGATTCTCTCTCTAGACCTCAAACAAGTCTCCACACTGACCACTTTGGATCTCTGTGCCCCTGTTCCAAGTAGCTGTTACTCACACTTGGATATTTGATTTTCACCTGCACACACATACCTGGGAAAGGCTGACACAGATTTACCAGCTGTGCCCCCTATGCCCAGATTATATGGTAATTACGTTGCCACCAATCATCTCTTACAAGGGTACCCAAGTATACTAAGTAAAATTACTACTAATACAAATGGTAGAGTTTGACCAACGTATCAAGGCTTTCAGTAGTGGCCACAGTGTCACTAATATAAACATAAGTACTCTTAAGATGTTAAAAAGAATTCTGTAAAAGACCAGCCACAATGAAAGATATTGAAATATTTAATAATAGATAATAAAATAGAAAACATGAGAATACTGAATATCTAGTTACAATAAACACCAGAGTTTCATCCACATGAGATATAAAAATAACACAGTTGGACAGATGCAGAAAAACAATACTTAACTAATCTAACTATTTTCCTAACTGACTAAAGAATTACTGTCCCCTAGTTAAGTTACTTATTACAACAAGGCAATATGGTGAGTGTTGAGTTGCTTACTACAGCAAGGCAAGATGAGATGTGTGGTTATGTGAGATATCTGTGAGAGATCTTTCCTGTCATGTTCTGAAAAATAAAGTGCTGCTGCAAGAGGTTGGGAGGATGGCCTAATGGTTAAGGTGTTTGCCTTACAAACATAAGGTACAGGGTTTGAGTCTCACAGGGGATAATTGGCTAGGCTTAAAATGGCTCGCAAGGGCAATTAGCCTAGTACTAATCTATGAACCTAAGAGTTCCACCATATCTCTCACTAATATCTAAGAAATCATTTCAGTGCTGGTTACAGACTAACATCACATCTGGTTACCTAACTCTGGTACAGTACACACCCAGAGCATTGCTAAGATCTGTTGCAGCATCTGAAAGCTATAAAATAATTTCAAAAATGTCCACCCTTCTAGGGTAGCAATTAGTTCACCCCTAAGGACAATACAGTAAGATTCCTAATCCTGGTTTTCCCAGGCATTTTTGTCTCTGGCTGCAATCAGACCTGTAAGATAAAATCTTTATGACCTAAACTAACCTATTTATTTTCCAACCTATTTTTCAAAATTAACTGGACTGAGATTAAACTCTTCCCTTCCAGAATTCTTTGTTTAAACATATACAGTTAATCAGTTATAATAATACTGTCTGACATACATGTATATCTCTTTTCTGTCCAGCAGAACCCACTGCTGATGCATTTTTTTTTAACACAAGCAACTTTACAAATACATTTTTAACACAAGCATCTGTACAAATCAGTGTGAAAGTCAAATGACATAAAATTCTTTGCAAAACTCAAGCTAGCTATGCTGGCATATGTTACACATGCACTGCCCTACTCTCCCTGGCACAGAGGGCACTACCTCATATCATCACACATGTAATTAGGGAAATGGTGGAAGCTACGATAAAATCAAAGAAAAGGAAGAACGTAGTTATGTTGGTAAATAATAAAATGTGTGCAAAGAAACTAGTAAAGTTAATGGAAGAATAGTTAATATATGTAGGTTTACGTTAGAATAAAAAAGAAAGGAGTATGGAGATATAGTAAAAATAGGAGACTATATTGTACAAGAAAGGAAATTTCTAAATTAGAAACTACATATGGGGAAAAGTAAGTGATATAAAAACAGTAGGAAGAGATACTGTAGGAAGCAAAAAAAATTATAGTTTACTGTATACATTTAGGTTGAATTTATGAGAAAAATATAATTAATTCATTTGGCATGGATAAGTAGAAGTATGCATGAGGAGTGTTCATGTTTCCAACATTCCACGACAAGGAATTTTTTATAAATTGTGTTTGGGATATTACAGTGATCTATACCAAGACCTATAAAGACAGATACTGTATATAATGAATGGGAAATGTGAACTTCTGTAAAGTACTGGGTTTAATAAATGAAGTATTTGATTATGAGAGCAATCACGTATGACAAGGAGTTTGTTAAGAAGACTTATTTTAACAATATAATAAGAATTCTAAAAATATGCTGGTATACAAAAAGGAGAAACTTAATGGTGGAAGAGGAGATGGGAAATTATAAGAAAACACTTTCGTTACTGAAGTTGAATTAAAAAAATAATGAAATTGATGAAACAGTCACATGACAAGATTATGAAGTAGTTTCATTTGGTAAATCATTGGGAAAATTAAGTTGAGGTTATTAAGGGACAATAAAAGAAAGAAAAAATGACTGGGAGGTATTTGGTAATGGTAACATTTCTTGTGGAGGATACAATTAAAAAGTTATCAATTAGGGTACATATGAAAAATAAGTAGACAGAAGAAAGACTGTTGTGTTTATAGGTTGGAAAAACAAAACATTTTTGTATCATTTATAAGGACAAAACATTGCGGGAATGGACTATAAAGTTATGGCAAAGGCAAAATAAGTATGGATAAATATGATATTCTGTAGAGTACATGGTATGGAAAAGAAGGAAAAATAGATGACATGAATAAAGTTATCTTTTATTGTATGTGTTTCATCTGGAAAGCTAGGCATGAAGAACTTGTGTATAACAAGAAATAGGAAATTAAGGTTATATTGAAAAAAATGTAAAGTTTTGCTTATGGAAAAGATAGCAGATTGAATGCATTCAAGTATATTTATCTACATGTTTGTTATTTTCACGGTTGTTGAATGTATTTATCATATGAAGTTGTAAAAACAGTGTTTATAATAAAGCACCCCTACTCTTTCTGATAAATGCCATGGACTTTGTTATACCTACTTGAGCTACAACAAGTTCAGGAGATTGAATGCTTCTTTAAGGCCTCAGCTAAAGGACAGAAAGCTCAGGAGTGCAGTACCCACCTCCTGCCATACAGCAGTGTCAGTAAGCTGTGCATTTATCCCCACACCAAGTATCCAAATACCTGGTATAGGAATAGAACTCAGTCTACCAATTTTCTGGTATCAAAGATGAGTATGTTACCCATTGAGTGACTGAATTGAACAAATTGCTTGCTCCTAGTGGCACCAATAGTACTTCTAAAATGAGATATAAGAATTTTTGATTAAACCAGTGTTTAAAAACATGCCTATAGAATGGGTTAGTTTAATTTCTGTTCATCTAATGTTTCTACACACATCCAACATATACATTTTAAACTTTGCCAGTTCTTCTAGTATCAAACATGAGCATGAAATGAACCTAGCTACAAATGTTGCATTACTGCTGCTACATTCAGTCTTTAGCCTTTTTATAATATTAAGTATTTAATTTCAGGTCTTAAATTCAATCATGTATATAACATACAAGATTTGTTGTCATAAAATTCATTATTTTAAATTTCTTCGTAATCACAAATTACTTTAAACTGATTTCATGAAAAGTGAAGACTTGATTAAATGCGTACAATTTTAGCCATCTGAGGTACCACTGTCACAATCCTCCATGTTATTAGCTCTAACATTAAGTTCATGAACATCTAAGTGACTAATTATCTATACAGTTTATGCTACCTTTCTGTGTTTGCAGCTGTCTGTACCACCCACTTGCAGAAAAATTGGTTTAGTGCTTTGCCTTTATTCAGCATCATATCACATTAAGAGTTCACTTTCTTTTCCAATGATATTTTCAGCATCATGTTGTCAGCTCACTTTCCTGCCTGATTATATTTTCACCTCAGCCTCTCAATATGTACAATTGAGGCATTTCTTCCAGTCTGTATTATCGGTAGTTAATCTAGGTACTGATTCAATCCCATATCTAAATGTATGCGCTGGATATCTTCATTTACTAATTCCCAAGGTTTAACTCCCATAGGACTCCACTCACTGAGTTGGGATCCATTCCACAAAATAAACTCAAAAGCAAGATAGTTTTTTTTTTAAGGAGTAAGCCACCTATATCACTCATTTGTGGGGCAAACCCCATACCTTCTAAACTTCCATCTACATGGTCACACTAACACGAAGATGAGAGAAATATCCCAAAACAAAGGAATCACTCCAGGTACACACTATAAAACTGCACTGAGACTAGTTTTCCATCCAAAATAGTAATTAGCCAGTTCAATATTGAGGATCTGGAGCTCAGGTAATGGCTCCATCAGGAGTTATTGATCAGAGAAGTGTAGTGAAGCTAAACTGGATAGTGGTTCTTGTTATACAAAAAAAGTCTCTTGTTAAGGTTTTCAGAAAGCCTAGTAAAGTTCTTATTAGTAATGGAATCTTCTGCATGCCAAATAATTAATAGTGATTGTATAACATTCATACTTAAAATGAAAATACTTTAATAAATTAACATATTTAAAAAAATCAAAATCTCATTCTTGATCCATTTTAATAAAATAAGTAAATCAACAATAATCTAAAATGTTCTTTATTTATTTGAATTACTGTCCATGAAATAACTGCTGTTTTCCAGACAGATAAAAATCTGATGTTGTATGGCTTTACTTGTGAATTATATGAATAAATGTTCTTTACTTAACAATATATTATCTTCCAACATTAAATCAAACAAAATTTGTAGATATTTAATCTCCATATAAACATTAACCATGTATTTGTTCTGTTTTTCTGACTGCAGGTAATCTCACATCAGGAGAAAATCCTAATATTTAATGGAGCAATCTAGATTAGGATTCACATTACATCTAGGATTCATACAGGAGTTGTTTATTGCACAACAAAAAGCATCATGAGTAATGTCCCTATACAAGTGTAGGTGATCCAAAGACACTGGTTGCACAGAATCAAAATGGCTGAAACTGCGTGTTATACAGAACATACATATTACTGCATAACAGCAAGTAAAATAAGAAGCCCCCTGCAAATAACCAACATAAGCTATCCAAATACAGGATGCTAAGAAGGCAGAGTGATTCAGATTTGCACACCCTCACCCACACAGTTTGAGTGCTGTGATTTAAGAATTACATGACTGAGACCATATTAGAAGAAGCAATAGCAGTAGCTCAGCATAAGATGCTTGTTTGCTGCCATTGGAGTCAGTGATAGCAATGTTGCTTGTTGCTTGTTATGGCCACCTGAGCCAATAAAGATGATAAAGTTAGCAACTCGCATATCAACATCTCACAGTTAACAGACAATCAATCACTTCAGAATTTGAAGGGATACACTACATAACCTACTTAAAATGTATCACCCACCAGCAGAATCTAGGGATGCAGAGATGTATGTTGCACTGATCACCCTACTTAAAGGGACTTTCCAGTGACCTACAATGAACACATTAGATATATTAAGCCAACACAATGTGACACCAAAAACCTGTAAATGATAAACTGGCTCAGCTCCTCAGACACTTCAAACTTTAATAGACCAAGAGAACAAAAAAACACATAATACTCCTGTACATGTAAACAGATAACTTAGCGCTTTCACCCACATACATAGTCAGGCATCATCAGAGTAAGAGTCCTTCATTTTTGTTGTATTTAAAGCTATTAGTTACAGACACACCCCTCTAAGCAACCAACCCCAAGCAAACAGCAATTTGTAAATTAAAGTCACAGTAAAACATTACTCCTATGCTTGTTTGAAAGCACAGTTACTTATAACTAGTAAAAATGTTGTTCAACTTAAAACACGAACATTTAAAAAAAATCTACATGTTAAACATGTTTGTATAAAAATAATAAATAAAAAATCATAATGTAATGCTTAACATTCTTCAAACAAATGTAGATTTGTACTTTAAAATGCTAGAAACTGAAATGTGATCATTAATGCCTGGAGGTCTAGATGCATCCAGCCTCAACTGCCAGATGCACTCCCTCATCTCAAGTTATCTTGGTCTATTAAAGTTTGCAGTGTCTGAGGAGCTGAGCCGGTTTATCATTTACATTAGATATATTACATGTATCAGCCTTAAGAATACTTAACCAATTCTTCAACATCATGCTTCAATAAGTAGAGGAGCATATATATATATATATCAGAGGGACACCAGAGGAAACAAACAATACCACTTGTTCATTATACAAGCCTGGCCACTTCCCCTGAGGTTCTGACTGTCATAAATTGTACCCATGTTGCTATTAAGATTCTGCCTTGTCCAGTGAGTGAGAGATACATAAATTGGGAAAGCTACCACTCCCTGAAATGTCAGGTGGCCTGTAGCACTCATAGCATTATCTAGAATCTCCACATTCTCCACCCAACACTTCACGATTCACACATTTAGCACATGTGCAGTTTGTATCTGTGGTTTCTGAAGGGGACTTCTCACAGGGTCATCTGGCTGGTAAGACACACTTAGCAGACAAAATGACCTATATGTATGGGTAACAGCATGTATGCTGGGATTAGACCTCATATGTTATGAATTGTGTGCTGCAGGTGATACCAGATATACTCTTGAGCTATGAATAATAACTCCCATTTGTAGCCCACAAATAATGACAAAGTGTCATACAATCCTGCTCATACTGAAACAAGAAATATTGTGGAAATAGTCTTTGGACTTCTGGACAGTACAGTCTTCTCCTTAGACACCTTCAGCCAGGCCAGGAGTCAGGAGGATAATATAAATAGTGTGTGCCATGCTACACAGCAAAGCTCTGCAAAAATACGAGGTGCAATCAGAAAGCACCATGCTAGGGCATGCTGTAGGTAGTGTGGCAGTAGGAGCAGTCGGGGAGGAAAAACAGGTAAAGATAATGGTGGACAATCACCACAGGTGGGGCAGCAACACTGACAAATAAATTACAATTGGCTGACGACTCTTGGCTGTAACAGACCATCACAGTATAATGTGATTCAGGCTGTAGCACTCAGGCTATGCAGGGCAGTGCATGGACTGACTACAGTGAGCATCGTATATCAACAAACTTGCACAGGACAACAGTACAATATAAAGTAGGGTCATGGTAGGACTGTGGTATCTCAGAGAATTCACTTTTTCCAATACAAAGTACATTCACAGTTAGTATATTTAAATAGAAAAGACTAGGATGTGCTTTAAGAGTCAAAACAGTAAGTTTTGAGTGTTGCTGATTTGCTCTAAGTTCAATACTTATTGCTTCCACCTCTGAGCATCAAACTTCTGTCAAAATTATGTTGCTTTCATTATTGGCACTCATATTCAGCATATATTGTCAAGAGAACAGTACACCAACCAAGGTAGGGTAATCAAAGCAAAACGTAAAGGAACAAATAACTTACAGATATGCAGTTAAATCATTGGTTATACATCTAGTGGAATCTACACTCATTGTCATTAATGCAAATATTTATCTTTTTATAGCAACACAGTATTGCAGCAATTAGCATTGCTGCCTCACACTGCCTGGTTCTCCAGTTCAGTTTTTGTTTTGGGGTGCCCTTATTACAAACTATGTACAGTCTCCCTGAGTCCACATGAGGGTTTTGTTGAATTTTCTGGTTTTATCACACATCTCAAAGATGTGCCAAAGGTGAATTAGATATCCCACAGGCATGAGAGTGCGCAAGCGTGTGTGTGTGTGTGTGTGTGTGTGTGTGTGTGTGTGTGTGTGTGTGTGTGTGTGAGATGGTTTGGCACCCTTACCAGGATTAATTCTTATGCCTTGTACCACTAAGTGCCAAGATAGGTTCCAACACCCCTCAACCCTAAATGGGATTAAGCAAGAAACTGGAATATACATTAGTAATGGTCTGAATATATCATTTCAACCTCATAGACTAACAACAAATTTCATAGACTAAAATAATGATTAATAATCATGGCAATAGTATCCCACATTTAGTTGCTTAGTTTTGATAAATTTTGTTTTTTTTTTCAATAATAAGTCTTTATTCTTTTCCAAATGTTAATACAATACTACAACATATGTACATTATATACATGAATGCTTCCAACAGTTACATAAAGTCATTATACATTAATATAAATTTCTAGATGGGTATTAAAGAAAGAGAAAATAAAAATCTAGTATCAGTATGAGGCTTATCTAGATAAATTTTGGTTTTGACAGCTTAATTATACCAAATGTTTAACTGTTAATATAATCATAGGCCAGGATTCATAGACAAGTTGGATCACATGCAATGTGTACTTGTGTGAGAATTGGCCACTTGCAATCTGGTAGTAATTTATAACTCCCATATTGCACTACAGTGCAGAGAACACAGAAGCACTGAAGAAGGTATATGCAGATGGACGCATAATGACATGCAAATGAAATGCTAAAGGAAATGAAAACCTAACAATATGCAAATGTATGTGATGTGAACATAGCCAAGATTTATAGTGGAATGTAGTGGGAAACTTATGCACCTGACTATCTGAGAATAAAACAGTCTGCAAATAGCAGAGCTGTAGACAGTGACAATGCTAGAGGTAGTACCACTGGTGATGTAATAACATATGTTAATGAGCACCAGTGTTTCCCTTCCATGTGGAAAAGGTGGCATTAAACACCAAAGGAAATGGTACCACCAGCAGGTAAAATGGCTTTACGAATATAACTTTTTCTTGCACTATTTCCCCGGTATCTCCTTTTTCAGTTAAGTCACATTATAAACTAGTGACTTTCACCTTCTAAATCTCTAAACCCTCTAAAACCAATATCTCAGAATGTAAGGAATTCAGACATGCTCATCTCATCAAATTCCATGATGAAGTTTGACATAAGAATGTCTGAATTCCTTACATTCACTTATAGCAGCATCAGCCCCAATGTTGCTATAGCAAGTAGCAACATAAAGAAGTCTTATGCCTATTTCAATGAATGTATAGTACTGGCAGTAGTAGCAAGATCTTGATAAAATGGAACATTTTAATACAAGCCACCCTGGTGATACTTTGCAACATAACATTAATCTGTGGGCAAGGGCTTACCTTCACCTTGTGCTGAAGAAGAGACAGCCAGTGCTACTGTGCCATCTGACTGCAACTCAAATATTTATGTCACATCATCATAATCAACAGCCCTTGTAGGGGTAACAACATTGACTTGTTGTCCTGCCTCAGACTTTTTTACTGTATCAGACAGTAGCAGTGTCTCCTGTGAGTACACAACAAATGACAAACTGGGGTGAATACAAATACCCATGTTACAATTGCGCCCTTCTGTTGTGAACACTAATGGTGTTGATTCAAGACACACCATACAGTGCCAGTTTACCTCTGCTGCCATCATGCTGCCATCTTGAAGTGGCTGGATAACCAACATTCATAAAACAAAACATAAACATGTTATATTGTGATCAGCCTTCAGTCAATATGTACAGAAACGTGCTGAATGTGGTACTTCTACTGACATGCATGGGCATAAGCCTATCCTGATGTCAGTGTTCCCCCTATCCAGGGATGATCCCATAAGATTGTCATAGCGTGGCACAACATGTCATTAACAGACTTAAGATGCTGCGGTAACATGCAGTTGAAGACTCGGCGGTATTTATATCATGGACCGTTGTCAGCCATACGTGGTCTCATAAAGGTTGGTTAGCACTCCCTCTTCCTAGCAAGTGTCTTTAATCAGTCCTAAGTGCCTGTAGTAGGACACCATTTTTAGTAGGGTTGAAACTTTATAACCTCTGCCACCACCTTTTCCTCTATTCATCCAGGCACCTGTCAATGCAAGACATGGTTCCTATAACTATAGAATATATACTATTGATACTGGTAGCTGGGCAGCTACATAAAAGTGGTAACCTAGTTATATTATACTATGAATGAAGGGATAGCTTTAGGGGTATACCATATTACAGCTGTAGGGGCAGATATGGAAATACTTACAGGAACTTTCCACACATTACAACATATGCACCCTACACAGGGTTCATCTAGTTTGTTACAGCCAACAGGTGTGTATAGGGTAAAGTAGTCATTCTTGGCACCATTGTTACAGGATACCTTGGGAGATGCCAGTGACATGGCCATACCCTAAGACTGTGTGAAGGATACAAGTGTAGGCATAGGAATGCTGTACCTACTTCTGCAGGCCACCATACAGATTACACAGACCACACCCTCAAAATAAGTAGTAACAAGCATGTATAGAGGGTCTATATTAAAATGATGAAAGTTCAGAATTTCGAACGCTCGCATGAGCGGAAATTCAAGAACTCAAAATTGCTATTTTGGGGGGCTGTGCCCCCCACACCCCCTGCTAAATATATATTCCAACTCTGAGATCACACTACAGTGAGGAAAGGGCAAATATTCCGATCTTCACTGTACTGTGATCAAAAAATAACAATGAGTTCCTGAATTTCCGCTCATGTGAGCATTCAAAATTCTGAACTTTCGTCATTTTAATATAGACCCTGTAGAGAGGCAGGTTGTTCTGGTTTCAGTATATTCTGCATACACTAAGCACATAAAGGCATACATAGTCCTAGTTCTAGCATCATGTAATGTGAATTTCTATTTAAGCATGCATACTATTAGGATGATAGACAAAAACAGCTTACTGCATACTGGCAGGGTATTCTAAACCTCCCCAGAGTTGCCTGCAGTTTCAAAAAGTGTTGCTTTTCCCTCCTAATATATCCTATATATATATATATATATATATATATATATATATATATATATATATATATATATATATCTATAGAGGTTCTGCCGGAAGGCACCCCCTTAGATTAGTTCCCTGTGCCTCTGTCCAGAAGTGATCCCCGGGGTAAACTTTGTTTCCCATCCACTCGTCAAGGTTTCTTTTGAAGAGTGTTAGTGAGGAGCTCTGCCTAATGTAGATTGGAATCTTGTTCCAAAGCATGGAAAGTCTCTGGGACAGGAATCTATCCCTTCAGCACATCCCATTTATTGTTGTGGTGAGGTTTAGATCCCTAGAGCATGTGGCTCGAGGGGATAAGGTCTTCTTTAGGTGGAGCATGTCCATCATTTCTGGGCTGGACATAGCCTTGTATGACAGGCAGAGATCACCTCTGGGTAGGCGGTATGCAACCGAGTACAGCTGAAGTTTGCAAAAAGCAGAAACCTGATCTCAACGCAATGTAGTTAAAATACTGAACAGTTGCTGTTAAACAGGCTTTTCAAGTCCACAATTCAAAAAGTTCTCAAAGTAAAAATTCTTCTTTATTGTAATAAATATAGCTGAAGGGTGGCTTCGCGTGGTCACAGCCACGCTTCATCAGACAAATAAAAATTCTATAATACAGTGCTTATATACAACATAAATTGCTTAGATTGAAACCAAACCCTATGTAAATGGGTGTCTCATTAACCATTTAAAGTGGCAATGTATAGCTTCCAAAATCAAACAACAAACTGTTAAAAGCGGTGTTGTGATGTTGAATACAGGTACTAAACCAATGAATTTTTTACACATAACTCATGTTGCAGTTTGCAAATCAAAATACAAATCTATATATATGTGTATAATAATTTAAGCTAAAGAACAATCTTAATGTAGTTCTATTACAACTCTGCGCTTAAATAAATAAATAAATAAAGACAATGCAAACGCTGCACTACTTCTAAAGAGACTTATATGTAATTCTCAGTGCATCTAAATGAATATGTAAGCATTTAGGTCATTATAGAACTTAATATAGTTCAACAATTGGTCCATATTTAAACGAAAGGCAAAGAGAACTTTGCGTATCAAAATGTTAACAGAGATGGTATTAAATAAACATTTGTACAATTACCAACGTGGCTAGAGCTTACATTTATTTAGCGCAAATTATTTAAGATATATACTAGATTGTAAATATAATGAATAAAGCAAACTGTCATGAAACTTGTTAATGATTGGAAATAATAAAACACTGTGTAACTGAAAACTGACAGCTAACAAATAGTCCTGAAAGAACGTTAGCAGTATAACTAAGCAGACAAGTAAACATTAAAGGAACTTAACATAGTTCAACAAGTAATTCATGCTTAGAATAAAGAAGAAAAGCACAAATAAAAAGAACAATAAAACAATAAAGAATACATATAATGAAAACTTTAGACGTTAAAGTGCTGATGAATGTAACACTGTGTAAGCGTTTAAATGGTTACCATCGTAACCAAGGCATATATTCATTTGATATAAATTATTCATAGTAACTATTTAAAACTGTGTAAAAATATTCATTAAATTATCATAAACCATTTTTTTAAAAAATATATATATATATGTATATATATATATTGATATATATTGATAGTTAAAAAACTTTTGTGTTTACATAATGAGTATGAGTTCTGTCGATGTCTTTTTAAACCCAAGTTTCTTCAGTCGCGCTGCATAGGGCATCTGTTTGAGGCCAGTGATCCTCTTGGTGAGGTACTTCTGTGGTCTTTCCAGCTGTTGCAGGTTTCATGTAAGGTACATCCCAAATGGGACGTTGTACTCTATGATGGGTCTGATGAATGATGAGTAGAGGGGCACAATGACCTCTTTTGATCAGGATGCGAACCCTTTTGTGATTAGGTGGGCCACGTAGAAGGATTTTCTAACCACTTTGGCAATGTGAATATCAAAGGTGAGAATACTGTCTACTTGGGTTCCCAGATCCCTTATGTCTTCGTTTTTAGGGGGACTACCACCTATGTGGTAGTTTGTGGGTACATTGTTTTTTCCAAAGGGGATGACTATGCACTTTTTGGCATTTAGCTTGAGGCCATGATTTTGACACCAGGAATCCATCTCAGTGAGACCCTTTTGGAGGATGTCTGTGTCAGCCAGAGAGTCAATTATAGCCCCTAGTTTGCAGTCGTCTGCGAATATGGTCAGCCATAGTCCTCCTGTGCTTGCCTGTACCTCTGAGAAGTATATGCCGAACAGGAGGGGTCTTAGGACTGAGCCCTGGGGAATGTCACTTGTAACTGGGTTAGAGTCTGACCTAGCTCCCGAAATATTTCACATTTATCCAATACAGCTTCAAAATTTGCATGATTTAGCATATAAAATGGTTGTATCCCTCTACAACACTGCAATTTTTACTTATCTGTATGACACACAGGCAAATTAGGCCAGGTTGCATAAATGTCTATGAATCTCTTTATTTTGCTTTAATGTACGTGTGACTTAAAGTATGGCTTATTGCCTGTGCTCACTACCAGTAACATAGCAAGTGTGGGGTAATGGAGACAGCTGCCCCTAGCACACACTGTTAGAGGGCATGATCTGTTGATCCCAATCTAGTAATAGTGCTTAACAGTAGCTTTAAATGTTGATATTGCACTTGCAGACAAAGTTGAGCTCCTTAGCACTTTGTGTGTGGTCTGACTTGTTACAAATGTAGCAAGCAGTTTGCTACAAATTGAGCAGAAAAAAAGAGTTGTTTCTTTCTTTTTTCAGGTTAAATCCGAATGCTGTAGTACTCTGTGCTAGACATAAACAGCACCATCTGCTACAGCTTAAACAGAAAAAAATAGTATGTTTATTTTTGTTTTTATGTTAAATTGGAGCACTGTAGCACTCCATACATGGTATAAACTGTAGTATCAGCTGTGGAACGAGGGGTGGGGTGGTTTGCAGAAACAGGACTGCATTTTAGGATTTCAGGAGCACCGAGTAATATCAGGGACCTTTTTTTTTCTCCTCAACCAATGAGGCACCAGACTGGAGAATGGCTGCAGGAGCTGGGTGAGCCAGTTATGCCTCTGTTCACTATTAGTTAATGATTGCCACCTTATGCTAATGATCTGTACAAGTATGAGCATTGAACTACCTTGCAGCTACATGTTATGCTAACCACAATTTAAAAATCATGTTTTAAACAAGATTTACATGTTACCATTTTGTTCCTTGTGAAAAAAAATAAAATGATTCCCTGAGGATATTTATGAGACTTTGGCAGCTTGTGTTAGCACGCTCTGGCAGACATCTGCATGATGTGTGAAATAGTGCAAGATAATGCCCTGTCTCCTTCACAGGTGGTCATGGAGCTGCTACTCGGCCCTCATGATCATGCATTCTAGAAAGCAGATGCCCAGTATGACTTGGTGACATGCTGACCTCAGTCATAGGCATTACCAAGCGAGGAGAATAGTGCAGCCATTGATATAATGACCTGCAGTGTTGCATCCCTGATGATCTCCATGCATGGGATAAAGAACTAAGACAACATTACTATGCTAGAAGTGGATATTAGTGTTTTTGTGTGTGTGTGCTATATTTAGAACAGCACAGATAAAACAGAGGTAGATATACAGACTCTAGGAGGGAGAGAGAGAGATATGGGATGGCTAGACAAACAGAAGGCAGACAAATGGTGATAGGGAAGGCTGGACAATGCAAAGAGTATGGAACATGACACAACAGGAAGGGGCCACATCTTGCTGGGGATGAGGGGTACAGGCAGCAGTGTGCCATATGCTGCTCTGGCCCAGAGGGACATTACTGGAATCAATTACCTATCCATGCCATGTCTCTCTCCCTCTAGGGTCTGTATATGCACCCCTGTTTTATCTGTGCTATTCTAAACATATCTTTCTGCTACTAGACATTATCCTTCCCCCATTTCCTACCCTGCTTTTCTTTTTACTCTTTCTTTTTTTCATCCTGCACACTCCTGTATATTGTTCTTATGTTCATCCCTTTTCTTGCTTCCTTCCCCTTTGTACTAATTGCCTATTCACCCCTTTTCTCTCCTTTTAAGAACCCGACAGCACTGCAGTTGCACACAGCGCATGGCAACATAGCTTTACGCAGTGCTTTTTGGCATCCTGTTGAGGGGCACCCTGGCACATGTAGCATAGCTACTACATGTACTGCTTTATTTTGTTTTGCTGTATCAGCATGTCAGGTCACATTTTCTATTCTCATGAGATCCAGATAGTGTGGAGTACAGTCGCTGGTTGTATTATAGCTAGCACGGTTTGCATTTTACTGCACATATGTGTGCTTGTTCAGTTACTTTACTGCTCACTTATGCACCTTGGAGGGCAGCTAGCTACTCAGAACACTGCCTTTCTTGTTTTGGGTAGTTAATAACTCCTTAAGTTGATATGCAGTACTGCCCAGCTGCTCCAGCCTTGTATAGAAGTGCAGCACAGAAATCTTGGCCATAAAGATTATAAATGGATTTTTTTTTCTTCCTGTTCTTCAATAGTTTCAATAACCCTTCTTTTAAAACAGCAATAAAATCTTACAATTTCATTTTAGAACAGTACATGGCCATAAAAAGTGAAATGTTTTATAATGATCAGAATTAATTTTACATGTTTATAATTAAACTTCAAACAGTTTATACATGTATGTGTTTAAGAGCTAAATTATTTCTTTTGGCAATACTAAATGTTTCAGTGAATGTTATAATTTCTCTTGAGTAATTACCAGTCTTCTAAGTTCTGAGTTTATCTAACTCAGACACTTGTGGCTTCATACCATGTATCTGAATTGGTTAAGAATGAGGGCATTGAAGGATTACTTGAGTGATGTGCTGATGTTTTGGCGTATGTGTTTTTGGGGAACCTACTGTTTGTCACTGTGCAGTTGATCAGTGCTCAGATCGCCATCACTGGAAGGAACTGGAAGGAAATTGAAGATCACCAGTAACTTGTAATGACAGACTTGGAAATGAATGAGATTAGTGTTGTCTTTTTTTTTTCACTTTCTCTTTCTTCCACGAGTTTGTGCAGTTGCATAGTTGGTAGGTTTATTGTTTGGGGATGTGGGGGCTTGATCCAGGTGTTGTGGGGGCTTGTCCCCCTGAAAAAAAATATTTTTCTAATTTTCTGTTTTCCTACTTTGGGAGTATGACTATTTTGAGTTTTGACCTCCCAAAATTTTGATATTTTTTGGTTTGAATAATTGTGTGTTGACTGCACAGTACATTACTATTAATAGTAAACCTGTTAATTTACTTAAACTTGCATATCCAAGAAGGTTTTCAGACCTGATGAATTCCATTGTGCAAAAGTTCTACCTTTGACGGTCTTTACCATTGAATTCATATTTACTGGATATGCAACAGATACTAGTAAACATGACAAGATAAGTCACCATGTTCTACACCTATGTACACATTAGCAGGAACAAACATAGTTCAGGAAAATGCCCAGTCTTATCTCCAACCATAGCTAGTTTCAGAAACAAATATCTGTATGAACTTCAAACATTAAGATGTCAAGACAGGATGCAATACAAACTATACTGGGTACATATCAATGAGCACAGATACTTGACCTGGGTGGCTATAGTATCTGTGGGGGTAGTGCAGTGTGAATAGCTGTAGGACCAGGGAGTAATAATGATTATATATAATTAGAGGAGACAAGGAGATGTCTGACACCTGTCAACATGCACAACAATCTGAAAGAATTTATGGATGATAATAGTGAATTAGATGTGTATGGGAAGGAACTACAGACACACTGTGTCTGCATCAGGCTGTAACACACAGGTACAATGCAGTCATCAGCAATAGAAAGAACAGAGTGATTCAAGACAGTAGATTGTAACAGAGCCATTTGCTTAAAAAAGCTGTTTGTTCCCCATGCCTCAACCCACCTTCTATGTTCTGTCAGTGAGGGGCTTTTTCTGACCCCACAATTTAAAGTCACTGGCCTGCACTCACATGTAGATTCATCTATGTTTAGCACCTTTCACCATCTTCCTGTTTTGCGAAACTGACTTCTCTTTCAAATCTCTAAAGTACTATCTATTTATAACAATATATTTAAACTGTAGGTAAAGTTCCTCACTGATTTTTTTTTTAACTTTGCATCCAATTTATTTTGTTGTAATCTCACAAGTGGAAATTTAAAGTTGTAGTCATATGATATTTAAGCAATTTTATTCCATTTATCAATTCATCCATCCATAACCACTTTTTCCCATTTTTGCCCATGGGGTCAGATATCACATCAACAGTGGCAATCATAGAGCCAGTGTTCACACTGCAAGGTGGATAACCCATCTGTTGCTGTTCCTCCACATCACACACATGCATGAACACTCACACCTATGGTCAATTTAGAGTGTTGAGTCAACCTGCTGCATGTCATTGGAATGTGGGAAGAAATCAGAGCACCCAGAGAAAACTCACGTGAACACAGGGAGGACATGCAGACTCCACACAGGAGGCCCCTGGACCAAGAATCGAATTGGAGAACATCTTGCTGTGAGGTGTCAATGCCACCTGCTGCACCACTGTTGCTTTAGTTATTATTGTAAGGTTATTGGACTTATGAATAAACTTTAAACTTTCTGTGAGTTGTGCTATAGTTACAGATGATCAGTATATATATATATATATATTTTTTTTTTATTGGAGTGCAAGTTTCACATAAACATCACTACACAATTCAAACACTACATTAATGAAGGAGAAAAGTTGCAATACACAGTTTTTGGGGTTGGAACAAATTTTCTTGAATATTAGGTGTGGCCATTGGGGAGATGAACCTTGAACAGGCTGAATTAAAATAGCAACTTAGATTAGATGCTAATATGTTGCCAGGTTTAAATACAGTTATTTCTATTAATAGCATTCTCAAGATGTGAGTCTCAAGATTGCAATATTAACATTCATGTTTTTATTATATCTTCATATTTTTTGATACAATCATTTGCTAAGTTTCTATCTTTGTATCTTTAAATTGCATTTCGTCTTTTAACCACCTGGTTAATTGCTGGGAAATGGTGATTTGTTTGATTTAGTTAAATGTTTGAGTCATTTAAACTGCTAGTTTTAATTGCTTAAACATTTTGTTGAAGTTCTTAGCTTTTGGAATTAAAGCGCTTAACCTTCTGGCATTTGTGTGTATTAAAGTGTGTTCATCTACCAAGTATACTCTGACTTAGTGATTTGTTATAAATGTTTATTTTTGGCTGTTGCAGCCTAGTTTTATTGTTCTTGCGAGTGCCAGGTTCTCCCATGGTTTTTGGTTTAAACTAGTAACCTTGTACTAAGCTCTTATAATATCATTCTGCTCAAAACCTCCATGCAGAAATATCTGGAAAATCTGACTAACTCGCATTAAAATTATCTTCATACACATGTAAGATTCCTATAGCGTGTATGAACTCTGCAAATGTTAGGGTCTTCATTAAATGTCTGGGATGAAAATTTTTCCTGGGCATGTAATCCACAGAGCAATCATGACAATATTCAAATAATTAGCCACATACTATGTGTATACTGCAAACCAAATCTGTTACTAGTATATGCATGCATACAAACTCATGGGTGCTCCCTTTGCAGAAAGACCAAATCATGAACGTGTCTAAAACAGTGCTGAGCATAATGATTACAAAATCAACTGTTAAAGATGTATTCTTTTTCCTCAAGAGTCACAAATGAGCAATGGAGGGACCCATTACTGGACTCTTAACCTGTAGATTCTACATGCCATCTAAAAAAAATAAACCTTTTTTGCTAAACCATGCTCACTAAGCACAACTGTATCTTGTTTATTTGCCTACTGTGTTACTCTGAACAACTCACTTAACCAGACAGTTGTCCTAGCCTGTCTGAAAAAGGTCCACGTATATCACTGATGTACCCTAGATAACAAACATAAACAAGTAAATAAATAAATAGACTTTTATAAGAATCTTCTTGTAAAATATTCATAATGTCTCAGTACCATATATATTCTAGATAGGCATACATACACAAATACACACAATTGCACACATACGTACATGAGTGAGCACATGTGTGCACACACACACACACACACACACACACACACACACACACACACACACACACACATGCATACAAATACTCGCACCCATATATGCACATATGATCTTGCGCACACACACACACACACACACACACACACACACACACACACACACACACATACACACTCTGAGTCAGCCCAGTCATGCCCTTCATCACCCATACACTCCCACAGACAGGCATGCAAACCCCTGTTGTGCTGCTAACAGACCTGTTCCTGCCATAGAGAGCGATGAGTGTGTATTGCAAAAAGATATATAATAGACTAATAGAGTACCAATGCTCCTTTTTGCATGTACCTCACCAGACACCTGCAGCAGCTGGAAATACCACAGAGGTTCCTGACAAACAGAATTCAGGGACTCCAAAATGTGACCTACATGGAAAGACTGAAAGCCCTGTCACTGTACTCTGTGTCCTACAGGCTGCTGAGAGGCAACCTCTGCCTGGCCTACAGAGCAGTGTCTGATCCTGCCCTAATGGAAAAGCTGCACATCTGGAAATCACATGGGACAAGAGTCACTCAATCCAGAGATCTCAACCTAGCCTGTTGCTCAAACAAAACATTCTGGAGAGACAGATATATCTCCCAGAGACTGATGCTACTCTGGAATAAACTCCCAATTCACTTTAAAAAGAGCTCCTCAATGAACCTATTTAAGTGCAACCTGGACAACTGGATGGGAGTCTGTAAATTCACCCCTGAGATGGCACCTATGTCCCCCATGGACAGGGACAGCCGGTGCTGATCATAGATTCACTCTGCAAACAATCAAACCATCTAACAATGGTCAATTAGGGAACCATCTAACAGTCAATTAGGGAACACTGGTATTACATGACTAGGCTTGTAAAGGCCCTAGGGTCATTAGGCTAGTGACCTCTTATGAACCTGTGAAACTATATGTTCCCAATGCATCACTCAGAAAAACATGGTAGAGTTTTGCCTTTGAATTGCTCTACCATGCCACTGCAGTCCTAGTGTAAGGCTCTAGGGAACTGCACATGGCTAATTTGCATTACCTGCACTCCTGGACTACTATATTTTCATGCAGTGATGTCTGACAGACCCCTTCAGTGTTGTGTCTTTATGGCTGCATACTTCTGTAGTGATACAGTGTCTCTGAATCAAAAACTATATTGCACTGTGCAATCTGCCAGAAACAAGCTTGTGAAGTGTTTCTAAATGCCCTCAGTGTCTTTACTACCTTTAGTGCATTCAAAAAAGCATTATATTTGAATACTTAACATGATGGAAACATTTTCAATATTTTCACTACTAAAGTAGAAAATAAAGCCACTCCTAGTCTTCATATCAACAGTATGCAGTCCCGCATCCCTGATTGTCATAACATTATTTTCTGCACCTTCCTTCATGAAAGTTTGAAAATTACAAAATACTTTTGAGTTTAACTCAGCATTCCTGATGTCATGTGGCTATTTGTCAGGCTACAAGAATCAGATATACTTCCCACCTCTGCATACAATGTTTTAGATAGATATGTACCAGACCTAGGAACACCTCCACTTGCACTGTCACTCGTATATACTACAGCACTTCTCATCAGGTAGTCTGGCCGTTTCAATGCTCCTGCAGCTATTTTTCCCATCAGCACTGAATTTGTCAAATAAGCTTTTTTTCTAAATGATAATTTATATGTTCTCCAGAAAAGACAGGTTTGTTTTATTTTTTCTGTTTTCCCCACTGAATTCTACTTACATCTTTATTCCCAAACATTATACCTAACATATAAATTTCTTTCATTGTAAAATATATACCCCCTATCTTTACTACATCACCTAAACCTTGACATTTTCTCTTTATTTAAAGCTATCCCTATCAACTCTAGACCCTCATCTGTGCAAATTATTGCTTCTTTTATCACAATTTTGTTTTTTGCAAATATTATAATGCCATATGCATACGTTAACAGAACTGGAATTCTTAATCATTCAGGTGGTATATACCACTCCTTCTTCATTTTGTAATTTATTTCACACACTATCACATTTATTACTGATGCAAAGTGTATATATACAACTCATTGGGCATCTTTGTCTTACACCACTCCTCATATCTACCTCTTGGCTTAACCAGACAGACTCTACTACTACTACTATACTCTAATGTACATAACTTCCTAACTTTCCTCATTTGTATTATATTCTTTCATTATTACCCATAAGATTTCATATCCAATTTACAAACCTTCTCCTTTATACTACATATACTATCTTCTATATATTTTCCACTTTAGTTTCAAATCTCTTTTGTATTATTTTCATAAAGATCTTATAATCACTATTATTTAATACCATCGGTCTGCAATTTTTAATTGTCTTCTACCTTTCCTCTTCCATATTAATTTAAGTATTCCTTATATAATTCTTTATACATAAAACCTTCATTTAACCATTCATTTGAAATCTTTAAAAATATTTTTGCTAATCCCTTAAATTTTTATACATTTCAAACCGTGTTCCATCTGGTCCTGCATCCAAATCTATACTTACTTTCCTGAGTTCATTCTATTTCTCCTTTTACATTCTTTATTTCTCTTATTATACTACAATCTTCCTTTACTAATCTGCTTAAGTAACTTGATACTTGGCTTTTTCTCTGTAAAAATATATTTGCTCATATAACAATTCTTGTACTTTTCCTTGATTTCTTTCATAGAGTTCTTTTTCTTTGACAAAGTACTTTCTATCATTATGTTGTAAATCTTATATTTTTCTTTATCTACTTTTCACACATCATTTTGCCACTATAAAAGCATTTTTGTATTTTCCTTAAATATCCTCCACCATTCAAACCAACTTTATTAAATATTCTCATAGTAATATGATCTTTCCATAACTGTATTAGTAATCTCTTTGCTTTTAATTTCATGCTTTTCATTCATCCTTTTTATTCCTCTTCCTATTTTTATATATTCATTGTTTTCCTTTACCTGTAGCTATTTTACAAGGTGATCAGAAAATCATGTTTCAACTACCCCTTCTCCTTTAACTAAGCTTTCTGAAACTATAAATTATTCTATTTCAGTTCTATACATACCCCTGTTGTAAGTCCATGAATTTTTGTTGCAAAGTTTTAATTTACCACATCTTATAACTTCTAACTTTTTTCTTATGTCATTTCCATTAATTTTGTTTGCCTTTTAAATCACAATTAAAATCTCCTGTTATTATAACATTGATATGGATTACCACATAGTCTAAAATATGACGAAATACATGTTCCCTTTCTTTACAATTAGTATAAGCATGTAATAATTCTGTATACTTGTTCTTTCCATTTTAAAGGTACAATAGTTGATTATCCCATTTTTGCTAAAGCTACATTTAATATATTTACTGTATTTCTACAGAATATGGCTATTCCAGAACATCTCTCATTTCCCAAATTCCTGATTATCTATCCTCCCCATAGTTTCTCTGTTTGTAATCTTTCTTCATTTACTAAACATCTTGTGTCTTCTAATATATTGATATCTACAGCACATGTATTACAGTACTTCAGAATCCATATTCTTCTAACTATATTCTTAATACTATTCACATTTACAGAAAGTAGTCTAAAGTTTTCATTTTCCCTTTGGCTTGGATTTATGGTTCCATACATTCATAGCTAATTACTAGGCTAGCTTTCTTAACAGGCCATTCTAAGCCTAGCCAATTTCTCTCTCAAATGTGATAATCAATCACCTTGTGTCTGTGAGTAAAACACCTTAATCACTTTACCAACCACCAATCATTAGCTGTATGTATGTATATATATATATATATATATATATATATATATATATATATATATATATATATATATATATATACTTTTTCATCCATTTCCTTTTATGTAGTTATCCCACTGAATTTTCTTTTTTTATCTTTTACCCTTTTACTAATAGAATTATTGTTTTCCTTTACTACCTACCATTTTTTGTCTTCTTTATCACTTATTTCAGAACCTTCTTCTATGTCCTCATTATTTTCTTATTTTTTCTTATTTCTACTACCTCTAAAATGTTTTCTCTTTGTTCATTTTCTTCACTTTCTTTTTCTTACACTTATTTTCATTTTTTTTCAAACCAGTCATAAATGTCCAATTTTGTTACATTATAACATTTCAGTTCCCATTTTTTGCATTGTGTCCCATTTCCTCACAAATATAACATTCTCTTTTCTCACAGTTACTTATCAAATGTCTTTCTTTTCCACAAAAAAAAATGTTTTGGGTTGTCTCCAGTTTATTCCCTTCCATACTTATCATGTTTGGTATATTTATATATATATATATATATATATATATATATATATATATATATATTTATTTATTTATTTTCTCTTAATGATTTAACACAATATTACAATCCTGGCCACCAGTCCATAACCCCCTTTTAAACTTTTGCGATGTCTACTACTTCTTTACATAAAGTTCTCATATGTCATTTCAAAGTCTCTTTTTCTACCTCTGTTTGAAATTTTCCATGAATTTTCTTTTTTGTTTCCCTGTTAAATGCTTTTATCACATAACGATTCCATGGGTTACAATCTTTTTTTTCATATTCTTCAAGAAAAAATTCTGTTGAAAAACAGTCTGAAATATGTCACAAAATGTCTCTTTGTTAATAAGAATAAATGATTTTACCTCTTATGTTTTTACTTCCAAAGGAATATTAAATTGTTCCACATTTCATACCTGTCCATTTCTTTGTCTTCTTTACTTTGAATCCTTACCACATACTTCTGTTTTTCATTTTCTTCTGCCTTCTTTTCTACGACTCCCCTTTTGCCTTCTTTTACTTTCTCTGCATATGCTTTCTTTTCCATCTCACCACTATTCTTCAGGATGTCTCTGCATCCCTCCTTTGTGTTTTTTTCATAATGTCCCCCAGGAAACATCTCCCTCATTCTATAGCTCAGTCTGCACCACCACTTCTTTAAGTAAATTATTCTGAAACCCTGCCTTCCTACTGGAGGGTTGTAAGTATAACTCCATCATTTGCTGACTCATCTCCATCAAACAGATTTATTTGAAACATCTCAGAATCCTGCACACATTCTCTGGTTTGGCACTTGCTTTCTCCTCCATTTCTCTCACCACTTCATCTCCTTATCTCTATCCATCTTGTTAGGTTTCTCTGGGCTGCCTCTTTGCCTGGAATGGAAACAGGAAGTGCTCCTGCAAAATGGGTCCCACTCACAAGAATGACGAGGTGGGGAAGTTCCCTGATGTTCTGGCCAAATTTCCCCTAGTAGTATAAATACCACCTTGGTTCTCCCCTGAAAAGAGGTATTAGCCTAGAGTGACTAACGCAGTCAACAAAGGAAAAATAAAAATAAATATTACATGCAGCATTAATCCTACTCACTGTAAAAGTCTTACCTGAGTAATGCTGTTGAGCAAATAAGCTGAAGCAGCTTTTAAAGTCTCACAGTCTCCACAGAGTTCTGTTTCTTCTGAATGCATTTTAATAGAAGTGTACCATTAATGTTTTAGACATAATATATTTTTTAATTTTCACAAAGCTCTTTATTGTCACTGTATATTCTGCTATTAATATCAAGGATCAGAAAAGTAAACAAATTCAGATTCTTTTATTGACATTTGTCATAAAAATCGTTCTCAAGTTCATCACCTTAACAAGTTTCCTGATTTGACTGACTACAGTCTGATATCCTTTTCTGACCACTGCTTTTATCTGTCAAGATCCTTGGCATGTCTTCCCGGTGCTATAATGCACTTTTCAAGAGAAAGGTCAACATCTGTATAACTTATAAAAAATTAAATAAAACAAAACAACAAAAATATCATCATGAATTTATTATAAACACACCATAAATCTAAAACATTGCCTTGCAGGCCTGCACCAGTATACAGCCTTCCAGTAAGTAATAAAATAATATGAGAATGCAGCATGTTATTAAGGGCAAACAATTAGCAAATCCACTGATCACAGAAAAGTAATTAATTTCGATTTAATAAATTCATTATATTTGTCAGATTTAATGTTCCCTAGAGTGTAGTTTGTGATGTGTACCAGCAGTGCTAAATGTTCATATTTTGATCATATAACTCTGTTAATCTTGTATATAAATGGAAGTCTGAGTACCAAAATAGCAGTGGTAGCCAGGTATGTTTCTAGAAGGGCAATTCATCTAATAACTGTAGCAATGAATATTCCGTATATATTGTCATCATGGTACTCATATGTTGAAAGTAGCCTGGTCTGAAAAGTACAGTGGGAAGGTAGTATCAAGTTAAGAAGCAAACAGCATTTAGACAGCTGTATATGACAGTTGTATACTCATATAATCAAGAGTGACAAGATCGACAAAAAATAGTTGATCAAATAAAAAAATGTCTTCTTGCATCACCTTACACCCCAGCTAATTTTATTTGTATGTATATATATGTGTATATATATATATATATATATATATATACACATACACACACACACATTATATATATATATATATATATATATATATATACACACACACACACACACACACACACACACACATATATATATACACACACACACACACACACAGTCCAGAATTGTACAATGGGGAAAGGGCAAACTCCCTGATCTCTACAGTTCATGATCTTATACCAAAAAAGCCAGCAATGTTCCATCAGCTAATTTTTTAATTTTTAATCAGCTGGACTGATTTTTTTTAGTGAGATCATCACACAATTGAACACATCAATGACGCTCTTATTAGTCTGTATATCTAATAGGATTATATGCTACTCAGTGTCAGTGTGCCTGACACCACAGAACAGAATTACCTCACTGTGTCAGGTTTGCAACCGTATGACAGGAGATAAAGGTACAGGACATAATCAGCTGACCATCAAGATCAGGGTACAAGTTATAGAAGTAGAGGTCTCAGTGGTGATTCTGAAGTACTTTTTAAGTCATAAGGGTCTGTCCACCTAATGGTTCCAGATGTCAAGTGGTCTAAGGTGGGAATGCAAGTGAAGAGTTCAGAGCCCTAGGTGGTGACCAGGACAACATGTGAAAGATTCTTCTACAGACAGTATAGTACCACGAAAAAGATATACCATATACTGCCACTGTGCATATATAGGATGACAGTGACCGCAGAATCTAAGCATGTGATCTGTAATCCAAGATGGAAGGGAAGTGGCCCGTGTGGCGTCTAGTACAAATGGAAAGTCCAAGTTAAAACAGAGGTGTAGCAGGTATGGACTTAATTGTAGCAGGAAGAGAATATATTTAAGTAAGGGATGATAAGACTTGGAGGTGGTACCAAAAATATCAGACAAGAAAAATGAAGCCAGTGGAACTGGTACAATATAACCACAGAAGAAATTATTGTTGCTGCTTCACCTCATGAAATTAAGTCTTGCATTAATTGGTGTATGTATTTATTAATCAAATTATTCATATCCATTTCAAATGTTTAATAGACCTTTTGTAACAAGTTCTGTTGAAAATAATGTTAGCAGACATTTGGTAATTACATTTTCCTGTTGTGATAAGGTCAGCAGACCTTTTGCAATTAGATTTCCATTTTATAAATGTTGCCAGATGTACTGTAGTGATGTGCTTTTGAGCACGTGCTTATTACTGCACTGTATAATTTATATTAAACCGTGATAATGTAGCACACAAAACAACTAAGTATGATGTGAACTTCAAGCAGCTCACAGCATGATTTACATGGTTCAAGCAATCAATTAGAGCAACACAATAGTTTGTCTCAAGCTATATTTATGTTATTTTTCAGTTTGAAAAGAAAGAGCAAGATATACTAATGAGCCATATTAAAAACAAATTATCACTGATTTGACTTTCAGCCTACCAACAACAGAAATATTTTTGCTTTACTTATAAGCAGTATTACATAGGTGGTACTGGAAAAAATATGCTTATATTAGGTAACTGTGAATAGGGCACTTCCATATGACACATCTGTTTTCCTCACCATTCAGAAAAATTAGAGACAATTATAATATTTAGATGGACATGGAGGGTATGAATGTCTCTCACTTCCCTGCAGACTTGCTTTGTTACTTTTTAATTCATTAAGTGAACTTACTAGACACAAATTCTTCTTTTAAAGAGTGAGTTGGGAGCACCAGTCTAGTTAAATGTCTTCTTTCCAGGCAGACAGTGTCACACAGTATACAAGTCTGTTAGCAGCTGCAGGCACTTGTCACCTGAATGAATGATCTTTTGAGTACTTAAGGTCTCTTATTACTGTGATCTGTACATGGGGTGTTGGGTATGTGGACTGCATCAGTCTGCAATCTAATCGGAGAACTGTTGTGCTCTGCGCATGGGGTGTTGGGTATGTGGACTGCATCAGTCTGCAATCTAATAGGAGAACTGCTGTGCTCTGTGCATGGAGTGTTGGACATGCAGACTGCATCAGCCTGCAATCTAATTGGACTACTACTGTGCTCTGTGCATGGGGTACTAGCATGTAGGTTATTCTCACTGAGGTCCTCATAATGTCAAAATCTGAAGGTGAGGGGTGGCCAAGGTTCCAGGCAGTACAGCACCATGATCTAAAAGTAAACAAGTGCATTCTAAAGAAAAAACAGCATGAAAGAGGTAGAAATTTCTAAAATAGAAAACAGCTTACACTCTTAAACCCTGGAAGGGAGTGAATACTAGAACTCTAAATGGTACAGTAGATTAAGTCATAGTGATATAGTCTGCGGTAACCCAAGTTACAGATGTACTCGACAGGTTGGTGGCAAGACAAAAAACTGACTGAAAAAATGAAAGTTGAGATGACAGGAAATAAGTAGAAAATAAAATATGGGGAAGAAATTCTGATAAGTATACTGGACATCAAAGGAATAGCTAAAAACTGAACTGGAGAAGCAAAAGTGGAAAAAAGAGAAAATGTATGGTCATTCCAGAAGAGCATACTAAATAATTCTGGGAATTCCTACAGGAATAGCAGACTGAGCCTTAAAAAGGATTTTACCATGAGCACAAATTAAAGCCATTACCATTCACTATAAATTTAGATGCACAAATCAGTTGCATATGCAGGCCAACGACCCTCTCCACAAGATAATCACAGGACAGACATGGTCTTTGTTGCAATCATGCATACACCACAAATGAATTTGTAACAGGGTCTGTTACAATAAAATTAACTGCAGTAAGTGACCAGAAGATAAACTTATTACCCTATTCAGACATGCTCCACAGGTCAAATACTGTAGATAGCAGAGGGAAAGATGGTGTGGTTCTCCAAGAAGGTAAAACAGTTGCTTATGGGCCAAGAGCCTTTATGGAGTTCTATAAATGTGTTTATGGAAAACAATCTGGTTGAAGTGTACTGTAAGCCACTGCAAAGTGCTTTTAAGACCACATTTGTCTATCATGTTAACTCTGTATGGTATTATTGCACTGTTGTAACTAGCTGGTTTTTTGTTGTTGTTATTTCCGTGATATTCGGTACTCACTTCCTTTGCTTTTGCACTTTAATGCTTGCTTGTAATTATGACTAGATAATGGCTGAATACGGCCATGCTGTCTAGTTCACTCACCTGCCCAAAATAAAATAAAATGAATAAAAATAAGAAGTTCAAGAAACTACCAAGAATATAGGGAATGTTGTCCATATCTAAGGAAATTATCATCCCTTTTTACCCCTCCCCCCTCATCAGGCCCATAATAAAGTTTAATGGCCCCTTTGGTTTGTACCTGTTTAAGCATATGACCCAGCTTGAGAGACCACAGCATTTCCACTCTTAGATAATCCAGAGCATGTCTTCCCTGAGCTGTCTATATGATTATAGTAGTTGTATTTAAGATGTTGTAAGAGGTAGGGGAGAAATGCCTCCAGGATGTACCCATAGCAGTATGGAAAAAAGGTGCATCCTAGATGACTGGAGAATAAGCATTCTATTGTCAGTGTACAAAAACAAAGAGGGCATTCACAACCATGGTCAGTATAGAGATTTCAAACTGTTGTCACACTGCAGGAAAGTGAATACACAGAGTAGTAGAAACCAAGATGGGAGATGAGCAACCCAACTCAGATTCAGATCAGGATGCAACAAAATTGACCCATTGTTTGCAGTGAGACAGATAGTTGTGAAGAAGCTAGAGATGAGAAAACAGTCAAACTGGGCATTCCTAGACTTGGAGAAGACATATGATAAAGTCCTAAGAGAGCTAATTTGGATAGTCCTGCAATGGTTCAAAGTCTCAGAAACATTGGTAGAATTAGTGCAGGCTATGTACAAGACCCCACTGACACAAGAACAAACAGTGTTTATACTCAGAGGGGTTCCCAAATGGAAGAGGATGTACATCAGGGCTCAGCTCTGACCCCACTGTTGTTCATATTGGTGATGGACTACATTATTAAATACGTTGGAGGGGACAGATCGACAAAGTTGCTGATGTGACATTACAGGCAGACTCTGAGCAAGAACATCAGCAAAGGATGGGGAATGGAATGCAAAGCTGAAGGCAGATGGGACAAAAATGAGCACAGATAAGACAGTTGCAGCAAATGAGGGAAATAAGAAGAAGAAGCTGAAAATTGAGATAAAAGGGAAATAGTTGAACAGATTGATAGCTTCAAGTATCTGAGGGGGTGGTTGAGGTCAAGGGAAGTCTGAATGAGAAGGTCAAAGTTAGAAGAGAGGCTGCAGCCAACTTGCACAAGGTGTCAGGGATAGTTGGTTACAGAAGAATACCAAAGAAGCTGAAAGGTCAGATATAGAAAACCAATGTTCAACTAATACTATATGGTACAGAAACCTTGGCAGGGAAGGCAGATTAGTTGAGGAAGGTAATGGTGATAGAGATGAAGTGCCTGGGATGGGTGGTAGAATAAACACTGTGGGTAGTTTGAAGAAATGAGGGCATCACAGCAGAGGAGGTCAAAGGGAGAGCAGATTATGTTGGTTCAAACACCTTCAGAAAAGCATAAGACAATTGGATGAAGGCGATTTGGCACAGACTGGACGAATGTGCGAGAAAACAAAGGTATCTAACAGATAAATGGATGTATTGTGTAAGAGAAGACCTGAGGCAGTCAATTATGACTGCCAAAGAATGTAGGGGAGTGGCACTGGATTGATAGAAATAGCAACAGTTAATTACATCTAGACCCAATGTAGAAAACTGGAAAAAAGGGAGTTGATGATGAAAGTGGTGATGAAGATGATGAAGAAGAACAATTGGGAACAAAGCCAAACAAAAAACAGAGAGAAATTTTAGGTATTGCTCTGCTATTCTTAGACAGTTGGTAGAATAGCATTTTTTGCATTAACATGCATTTTCTGATGGGATATAAAATCAGAAACTCCAAAGTCTGTCATTATTTACTGACTGCAATCTTCAATGGTTTTCCAGAAAGCCACACATTGTATGAGGAATAGACCAAAAATATAAGGTAATATCAGGGACATGTTATGAAATCAGAATCAGTTTCAATTTAGTTTCAAACAGTTGCCACAGAAGAAATATTCCAACTTATTTCATACAAACACATAATATTCATATAAAGCCAAACTTTAAACTAAGCCAATGACAAGAGTTGCTTCTAACAAGAGCCAGACCATCCCTATTTAGTAACTGCAGTACTCTAAATGGGGAAATATTGAGGATAAGTTGATTTTATCCATAGACAGCTTCCCTTTATTTAGTGACTGCAATCCTCATTGATTTGTCAGAGCAAACATGAGGCAAACAGAGATTCTGTGAAATCAGGCAAAATTTTAACTTTTTTTCATACAAACAGAAGCTAGGGAATACATATTCTAACATATTTCATAGAAATGCACAATAGGGTCATATTTGGTTGCCTGCCAGGACAAAAAAAAATCTTACTTACCTAACATTATCATGTCCTGCTGCTGTCCATTCAAACTAGCAGTTTTCAACAATCCACTATACTAAATATTTACAGGCTAATTGTCATCCCAATAAATAATGGGAAGGCAATGAACAGAAAGCTGTGGTGCTTTTGAAAGGGTTTCTGTGGAATATTTATTTTTATGTCATGAAACATGTCTTAGAAGATAAAAATTTATTAATTGTTTTAATTAATTAACAAATAAAACATCTCATGCTAAACAGCATCACCATACAGTGTTGTTCATGTTGTACACAGAGACAAACATGCTATTTATCATTTAATATTTTTTAATGAAAAATAAATACGTTTCTTTAAATATTATGTGTGCACTCAAACTAAATGATTTAACAGTGGTGAACATAAGAAAACTTTTTTAAGATAAAACTATGTTGTTGGCTGGCTATGGGCTCCCTATAGCTGTGGCCACACCAGTTACCCATATTATAATCCTCCACTGTGTGGAGCCAAAATATTTGTAGGAAATTTCCTCATCTTCCATTATGTCTCGGATGACACCATGAAAGACATCTGTACACCATTTTCCCACCATTAATAAACATTGTCATTCGGCATAGCCGCGGTGGTGCAGCGGTAGCATTGTTGCCTCACAGCAAGAGGTTCTCCCGTTCCATTCTTGGCTGGAGCTCCTTATGTGTGGAGTCTGCATGTCCTCCCCGTGGTCGAGTGGCATTCAAAAGGCATGCGTGAATGGGCGTACCTTAGTTGAAGGTTGGGTGTCGGGCTGGCATCTCGGCACCGTAAAAATCTACTGCCAATCATTAGTCTAAACCTCAAAATGTACTCTCTCGAGGCACTCCTAAAAATGGAGAACATCGATATCTGTGCAGTAACTGAGACCTGGTTCAAGGCTCCAGAGAGCACCCCTGCAATACCAGGCTACAAATCTTACCACACTTTTCGGCCACAAAACCAAGACCGAAATACTAAAGGTGGAGGAGTGTCCATATTCACCAAGGATATTCACACCTCCAGGGTAGTTGCCCAACACAATGCATCTGAAATTCTCCAGGTGCAACTAACACTGGGTAAGACTGCAATCCAAATTGTAGCTTGCTACAGATCCCCCACCATGCCCCAAAATTCTCACTATACCTTTCTAAACATACTGGAAAATATTAAGATACAACCAAGCACCCTAATACTGGGTGATTTCAACTACCCTGCCATTAACTGGGAAAACTACTTTGGTACCAACTCCTTTTCCCAACGATTCTTGGAATTCATAAATTCCAATGCCCTGGATCAACTAATCCATTGTCCCACCAGGAGCTCCAATATCCTAGACCTGGTCATTACCAACATGGGAGATGCTCCACACCAGTGGTCACCCCCTCATTGGTCAGGTCTGACCATAAGCAAATCACCCTTGACATCCACATCCCACCACCACCCCCCAATAAGGAAAGCTCCTTAAAAAACTTCTCCAAAGCCAACTTCATGCTACTGAAGTCAGAAGTGACAAACTTCATGACACCCATGCAGACGGGATCTGAAAGTTTGACCGCAGAATCCTACGCTAAGGCACTGTATGAGCACATCCACTCATGCATGAATCGTGCCATCCCAAATAGAACCAAGATGCTCTTCTCCAAAAAAAAGGAAAACAATCTGGTGGGCCCCTGCTATAAACAAACTATACAACACAAGGAAGAAACTGTTGCAGAAAAGAGGAAAATCCCAGGATACAAAAAACTCCCTCACCAGCCTCAGTAAGAAGCTGGGATCCCTCATAAAATCCTCAAAAGCTAGTTACGAAAATAAAATTGCCAAAGATTCCAAAGACAGCCACAAGGTATTCCATAGTTATGTCAAGAATCTAAATGGCAATGCTCAGATCTGCACTGAGCTACAACAGAATGGCATTAAATATACTGATCCCAAGGACATTGCCAATATCCTGGCAGACTGATCTAGTGCCAACTTCACCCCCCTCTCACCCCCTAAAGAACCCATCTCAATACCAAAAGATTGCCAAATTCCGGTAATCATGGCCACACAGGTAGAAACCGCACTCTCCAAAGCTAAGAATACAGCATCCATGGGACCAGATGACATCTCAGGCTGTGTACTGCATGAACTACAAAATGAACTGGCACCTCACCTAAGTGTCATGTTTAATCATAGCCTCACCTCAGGCTTCGTGCCCACTGATTGGTGCACAGCTACAGTTATCCCACTCCACAGGGGGGATCTGCCTTGGATCCCAGGAACTACTGTGCCATCAGTCTGACAAGCCTGATCTGCAAGGGCATGGAACGCATTATCATGGAACTTATAAACAAAGACATTGGCAGCCTTCAAACACTGGACCCCACCCAGTTTGGGTTTGTGAAGGGCTGATCTTGTCTCCTGAATCTGTCTTCTTCAAATCAGTCTCCAGAGCTGTGGATGAGGGTAAGGTGGTCCACACAGTCTATCTGGACCTCTCCAAGGCCTTTGACACCATCCTCCACTCTGGAATCATAGATAAACTTACTAAGCTGGCCATAAATCCCTACGTCACTCGATGGGTTGCCAACTGGCTTACTGACAGAACCCAGACTGTAAAAGTAGCCGACTCCAAATCCATCTCTAGACAAGTGGCAAGTGGAGAACCTCAAGGTTCAGTCCTGGGACCACTCTTGTTTGGCATCTACTTCTCTGAAGTACAGGCCAACACTAAGGGACTCTGGCTAACAAAGTTCAC
Source organism: Protopterus annectens (assembly GCF_019279795.1). Lineage (NCBI taxonomy): Eukaryota > Metazoa > Chordata > Ceratodontiformes > Protopteridae > Protopterus > Protopterus annectens. The sequence continues at coordinate 243,000,868 of NC_056748.1, forward strand.
AGATGACTGCAAACTGGAATCCATTATTGAATCCCAAAATTATGTGGATATTCTACAAAAGGGCCTTACAGAAACAGATGCCTGGTGCCAGAGCCATGGGCTAAAGCTTAATGCCAAGAAATGTATAGTTATCCCCTTTGGAAAAAAAACATGTACCCATGAATTACCACATAGGTGGCAGTACACTAAACACCAAAAGTGTGATAAGAGACTTAGGGACACAGGTGGACAGTGGTCTCACCTTCAATAACCACATCACCACAACAGTCAGGAAATCCTTCTATGTGGCACACCTCATCACTAAGGGCTTTTCATCCAGAAAAAAGGAGGTCATTATCCCATTGTACTCATCCCTCATTAGACCCATTATAGAATACAACACTCCATTTGGTATGTACCTCTCAAGACATCTGCAACAGCTGGAAAGGCCTCAGAAGTACCTCACTAAAAGAATCACAGGCCTAAAGCAGATGCCCTATGCTGACCACCTTAAAAAACTCCAGCTATACTCTGTCGCATATCATCTACTCCGAGGCGATCTCTGCTTATCATACAAGGCCATGTCAAACCAAGAACTGTTGGACATGCTACACTTAAAGAAATCCCAATCCCTCTGAGCCACACGCTCCAGGGATTTAAACCTTGTCATCACAATAAACAAAACATGCTGGAGGGATAGATTTCTGACCCACAGACTCTGGAATAGACTGCCCATACATGTCAAGCAGGATGCATCTTTGGCACTCTTCAAAAGGAACCTTGATGATTGGATGGGAGAAAGGAAATTCACCCTGGGGATCATGTCAGTTTCCCTGCTAGACAGGGGTCCAGGGAAGTAAATAGTGTGGGAAGAAATAGCCAGGGAATTGTTATGGCTAGGCTTGTATAGGCCCTAGGGCCGATAGCCTAGTACCAACCTATGAACCTATAAGCAGAAAGGAGTTCCAGTGTGGCGACCCCTAACCGGGAAAAGCCGAAAGAAGAAGAAGAAGAAGAAGAAACATTGTCATTCATTTGTTCATTCATTAATCCATTCATTCTCTGTTACCCATTTAGCAAGGTTCAGGGTTAAGGGGAACTACGGCCTATCCCAGTACTCAGTGGGTGCAAGCAAAGGAACTAATGCAGAATGAGACGTCACCCCATCAACAGGATCCCCCACATGCACGTACAACACACACACCTACTGGCAATTTGGATGAATATGAGCTTACCTATATCATGTCTTTGGGATGTGGGGAAAATGCAGAACTTGCTAGAAACTTACATGGGTAAAGGGAGGAAATGCAAACTGTGCACAAAAGGCATCTCAGTTGAGAACCAAACTGGAGAACCAAGTTGTATCTGTCAACAGCAGACGCAGTAATAGCTGCACTACTGTGCAGCTCT